>NC_056734.1:322856006-322913506 GCF_019279795.1 Protopterus annectens | reverse complement strand
CCAGTAGAGACCATTCTTTCTTATCACCTCGCACTCACTTCTCCAGCTGTCAGTCCAATTAAAAAAACAAGACATCTACAATACATCATTGGAGACAGCTTAATTTATTTTTTTCTTGACCAGTTCTGAATACTGTCTCTTTGCCTGCTGCAAATCCTGTTAGAATTTCTAGTGTTTCCTTAGTTACACATTTAAAGAATTATGATCTGGCTTTTATACAGCCCTATAATTTGGAGATTTTGTGCTGAGGGCATCTTTTCCGAGCCATCCAGTTTTCCAAATTCACAAAGCACACCTTCTTGGCAGGAAAGTCTCTACTCTATATCTATTAGATACTTATTTTTTTCTGATATTATATTTTGTTAAATGTTGCTGACTTCTGCAAGAATAACAAAATGCTCACTTGCACCCTTAAGCTCCTGCTTTCTTTCCTTCATTTATACCAAGTTCCTGCTACACATTTTAGATCTTCTTATCGTTTTAGTTACCCTGAGGTCAGAGCTTCAAAGTTATGCTGCATTATGCAGATTGTTGCACATGCGCTCATTGTTGTAGTTGTTATTATTTCTATTGTTACTTTCGAGTCCTGCATCTGATCAAACTCTGTTTAGTGTACATTTATTCATTCCTTTAGATGTTTTACATATTTTGTTATATTCATTTTTCTGATTCCAGTTCATTCTTTTTTATTTCATTTTTCATTTTTTTGTGTATGCTTCTTCATCAGGTAGAAATCACTATAAAGTGTTATGATCCTGCTTCACAAGGAGTGAAATATTAGTAAATGAAATCTTGAGCTCATATGCTTGTATGACTTTGACTCTGCTAGTGGATTTCCATTATCTCGATCCAACTTTATTTAATCCATCCATCCATCCACATCTCCTTTTCCCATTTTTTGCACATGTTGGGTTTTCACTTCAATCACGGCAATCATCTTGAGTCAGCATTCACACTGTCAAATATGCTAGCTTAACTATTTTATATAAATAAAATAAAAAATAAACTACCTTAAGAGGAATTATTGCTTGGATAGAAAATAGTGAGTGACATTTGTGTGAAGCTAAACTTTTTACGACCAAATTCCAAAGGAGTGACCCACCACTTTTACACTCCAAATACATGATATTAGTCAGCATTTGCATTAATGTGCAAAAATAGTTTTTCTTCAATGGTTTAAGTGTTTTTACTACAACTAGATGTTACAAAGACCTAGATGCTGTCTATAATTATTAGGAATATTAATAAGAATTATGAGAATTTCTAGATGAACATATTTGCCCTCAAGGCTTACAGGACAGTTCTAGCACACAGGTAAAGGGGGTAAAATGAATTGGCTAACTACCCTGAGTACCAGCTTCAGCTTCCCTAGGAAAATGATTGCCATACCCCAAACAATTTAAGGTACTCCAAACAATTTAAGTTAGCAACCAAAGACCACTTTAAAAAACACTGGTCCTGCAATTGTACTCACCCTCCCTGATTATTACCTGCCTTTTATAGTACAGTCAAAGTAACTTACTAAAACGTACCATTAACTACTTTATACTATGCTTCCTATGCAACCTCCAAAGCTTCTTCTATACTCTGCTCCCTGAAATTCGTATGCAACCTTTTAAGTTTCTGCCACTCTGCATACAAAACCTTAAATTTACTCAACTCTCTTTTTAAACCAAAACATGCAACTTATTCTACCTTTTTAACTCTCTTTTTAAACCAAAACATACAACTTATTCTACTTTTTTAACATTCTCCTTTTTGTTTATAGTACTCTTTTATTTGTCAACAATATACATGTATGTAGCTTATGTATTTTAACTACCAAAATTCTCTATTGCTATTTTTATTTCATTGTATATCTTTGGAGCTTTTCTCCCCAAGCCTCTGCTGAAAAAGGGCAATAGCTCAGCCGGACACTCCCGGTCAACAAATGTAAAAGAAAATAAAATAAATAAAATATGGTATAGCACTCTTACAGATGATTTGATATATTGAAATATAAATGGTAAACTGTGGTGGGTGTTATTTTGTCAGAAGGGCAATGGAGGAGACTCAACTTCATAGAGGGAGTATAAGTTCCCCCTTACCTTGGAGTTCACTCATTTTAAGCTGGTACCAATGTGGCATTTTACTCCAAATGCACTTTGGCAAAGGAGTGGGAAACAGGTTGTGTCTTGCTGGAGCTACAACTCTTTGGAAGTGACTTATATAGATAGGGCATGGAACTGTCCAAAATCCAAAGAGCTATGAGTTAGATTATGGAGGCTATGAGTGCCAGTGAAGAAGGCCCCTCCCCCTCTAATCAGGCTGACTACAGAGTGCTAGGTATTAAAGATCAAAGTTTCCTCTAACAAAGGTACAATGGACATAACTGAGGCTTGTTGCATTAGTGTTCTGTGCCATTATTTTCAGATCATGGAAGAATGGTCCACCAATACTGACATGCTTTTGTCTGTGTATGAGCATAAACTTAAACTATGGTATTGCTTTATGGATAATGCCACTGCATCTATATTTATCTGTTTTTCTGTTTTGTTTCTTTTATAACTGCAGTTAACAGACTTTAAGTCTGGTGTTTTATGTCTTTCCAAGTGCTGTTATTGGATTCCAATTATGTATTCAAGTCACTTGATGTCTACTAATACTCTTCTGTTTGCTGTCCACGTTTATGCTTGGTTGCAACATATGTTCAAATAAACATTTGGGAAAACATTCTAGCACACAAGTAAACAAAGAAGAAGAAGAAAAAAAATCATACATTGTTCCTTTTACTTGGTCTTGTATGCACACCTCAACATCACTTTAAGTAGAATGGATTAATTTGTAAACTGTTGTACCACAAAACAGTCTGATATGAGCTGCCATTGGTGGCACAGATTTGTTTTATAGTCACAGATTTGGAATCCTGCAATGTCTTTTACTCCTTTTGTATGTGCATTAAATATACAGATCTGTTGCCAACTCTAACATCTAACTTTATTTATTTATTTTTATTTTACATTTGTTGACCGGGATAGTCCAACTGGATATATGTCCATTTTCAGCGGAGGCCCGGGGAGAAAAGCTCCAGATAACACAAACAGAACATAACAGATATGAGTCAAACATATTTACAAACTTCCAACATCATTGCTCTGAATTGTTATAAAGTCCTAAATAGAATTTATTTCCTTATCTATCTATCTATCTATCTATCTATCTATCTATCTATCTATCTATCTATCCAAAGGCCTTTTTCAGGTATAGCCCCAGGCCACAACGGCAAAACAAAATAATGAACTTTAAACATTCATTAAAAATAACAATATCAAAATAAATAACAAAGCTGTCAGATGACAAAATTTACCTTTATCCCAAAGTGACAGTAGCTAAATAGAGTTTTCAGGAGTTTTTAAAGTTCTGTCATAAAGCTGTGGTAGACACAGAGAGCAGAATAAGATATAGGCCAGAAACATAGGGAAACATACCAGAATCCATGTTTTTCATATACAGTCCTTTGTGGGTTGGATTTAAAGGAATAAAAACATTTGACATTTGACTGAAGTGGCCCATTAGAACTCTTACAACTGTGTTACAAAATCAGCAGTCAGACTGAAACGATTTTTTTTTCAACATGAATGTGTGTGTTTAACTGATGCATGTCTCAAAAATATCATACTGCATTAATAAATACGAACTGTTTCATGTTTTATAAACAAGTCATATGATTTTACTTGAACTTTGCAAATGATTCATCATTCTTGAAGCACAAAATTGGAACCATATTTTTCCTAAACTATCCAAAGACAACACTTTCATACATAGTCAATACATAGAGCAAATAGTACAAGCTAAGTAAAGCTATGCATTTTTTTGTGCATATGTATGCATTTATATTTCTTTCTTTATTTGTATTTGTCCTAGTTTTACTTACATTTATTTTTTGTTTATTTTTCTATTTCATTACAAGCTTAATAACAAACTCACATTAAAGTTTATTTTGGCACCCGTTTATACTTTGTCATGTTTATTTTTTTGATCTATGGTCACTCATTCCTTCACTTATAGCAGATGTATTCTGTTCAGTGTTGAAGGGGAGAGGAAGCCTATCCTTCCAAGTAACAGGCACAAGGAAGATGACCCACCCTTCAATGAATGCTTGTCCTTCCCAGGACACATTGGCACACACACATTCCCTCAAACACCACACACAAAGATGGGTAAATTAGAGTTTACTTAATGGTGTGAATTTGGGTATGGGTGGAAATGTCTGCACCTAGTAAAATCCCAGACAGTTGCAGGGAGGACATGTGGGATACACAGAAGAAATACCCATGCAGGACCCAAACTATAGAACCAGAAACTACGAGGCCATAATGTTGAATGCTGTACCAGTGTACCATCCTTTACTGGTATAAAACATGTCCCCAGAATGTAATATCCCACTCTGTTTTCTTTATGCAGTTGTTAACAATCAGTTTTGTCCCAGTGCAAATGCTTTTACATCATAAGTATCTATTGTACAAAATATTTTAATTTATTTTAGTTTAACTCTTCCAGCATTTAAAATGTATACAGAGTCACATAATCCAAAATTATTAAGCAAGAAAATGCATTACTGTTCACACTTTATGCTAAAAGAATGTACACTGTAGTATATTTGGTGATTGTATTGTTACAGAGGTTTGAGACTGAAGTGAGTATGTATATAATATGCTAAAAGATGATGCCATCTGATAGACTACAATCACAATTTGCATATCATTGTTACAGTATTGTTTATCTGTAATATAACCATAATTAAACAATAAAGTCTCGTTGACATTCAAAAATGTGCATGCTGATTCACCAGTCCAACCAACACACGTGCTGTAAATCAAGCCTATACCAAGAGAAAAAAGCCTGGCTGCTGAAGTACCATTGAACAGCTAGAGTTTTCTATTGGGGTATGCTTAGAGGACAGAGGAAAATACAAAAAAATCAGGTACATTCTGCAAAACTAAAGAAAGAGAAACTTACATGATTTTCCTTATATTTCTATAGTGTCCATTCTAAAATATCAGCCGACTCTCTTACTAACTGTCCAGATTTTTGCCTCATAGTTTTGGTCTATTTCTCATAAAAATGTATGTTTCTGGCAAATCATTGGAGACTGAAGTCATTAAATAATGACTGACATTTTGGATTTGAGTTTCATATCCTTCCAAAAATGTACACTAACACAAACCTTCTTATTCTAGGAACTTTCTGAGGTTATAAGAGCAATATTTAATATCTCTCCCTTTTGTGGGACCTTTGTCCTCCATTATGTTGGACTTTGTCTTGATTTCTTGCATTAACAATACATTGGCTGGAAACATAAAAAAAAAAAAAAAAAAAAACAGCAACGGAAATTCTCATTTCTCCATTATTTCTCCTGCACTGCACTGATGCATTGAGCAAGCTTGGGAATGTAAGTCCCATACTCGTACAATACTTCAGTAAACAAAGAAGAACATGGAGGAAAGCTACACCACCATTATACAAAGCCATTATTTAAGAAAGGTAAGCAAGTTCTTTCTTAAATAATGTCACTGTATAACAGCAATAACCCAGTCCTGGTCTGGATGTGGGTATCAGGGGGTTTATCATTTTACCACCCGGCCTTCATCTTTATGATTAAATCATGCCAACTGTTTGTAAATCTTGCAACACCCACACCCAGTCATGGCTTATTGTTAAAATAGCTTTCATGGCTCATCTACTGCTTATACTGTTTTGTCTTTGTGGAGGTTTGCTGCTGAGGAGAATGCAAAGTAAACTATTTACGACTAATACCAAGTTTACAAAATTTGAACAAAAAAGGATTTTTTTAGAAGAAATATTCAAAAAGTTGCAAAGTTTTATCTTTTGTCTCAGAACTGTTCTATGACAAGATATATTTTTTACAGTTTTCTCTTTACTCATGCCATATTGAAGCATCTCTATAGACTTTTCATACTTTCACCAAAATATTCAATGCTTGCCTGTGGAATTTGCAGGAGTACGTTATCAGCAGTGTGTAGTTTGACTTTTATGTACTTTAATAGCACTTCCACTTTAGTATCTTGATTCATTAGTTGTTTAGCTCATTCTCACTCTTTTATAAAATTAAATTCTGAATGTGTGCGATAAGTAAACCCTGCTTACACTTGTCAGATTTTCAGACATTTCTTGGATGTTGTGTACTGTTTTTCAGTGGTTTAAAGTAAACAATGTTGTATGTCCTTGAACAAGAAATGGGATAGAAAGAATCACTTTGACTGAAGCGGTACACACCTTGTTTATGGAGCTGATATACAGACATTGTTTGAAGGTACAGCACTAAAGCAAAAGAAATGGCCTGTGTTTTTTTCAGAAAAGGAGCACGCTACTCAGGGTGATATGTAAATAAGGCATCTAAACAAGACCACTATGTGTCATAATGTGAAGTTATGAATTACATCTATGTCATACAATGAACTATACTCAAATTCCAGACATTGTATTGCATCAGTATGAAAAATCTGTCTCTTCAGGTGAACAATAGATTAACAAATAGTACTAAACACCTTTATGAAGTTTTCAACGTTGTTCATGAGAAGTTGCCTTTGACTGCCCCATTCTATTCTGGAGGAACTGTATGCAACTATGGTGATGTGTATGAAATTTACTTTTTCAGAGGTCATGGTTAAAATTTTCTGGATGTCCTGGACATGGTTTCATTTTGAATGTTTTTATTCATTTATTTATTTTGTCTTTGTTTACTAGGAAAGTCTGACTGGGTTTAGCTAAACCCCTTTTCATTAGAGGCTGGGAGAGAAAGGGGGGACAGTTTAACATTGTACTGCTGAGACTGTTTCTATTAGTATGTTTATGATGGAAACATTGAGCACTTTCTGATTATCTGACTTTGTCATTTTGTGAGCTTTGGTTTTAGTAAACTTTGGGTACTATTGAAGTTCAAACCTTCCAATTAACCATGCAGACTTTCAGTGAAGTACATAGATTTAGAAATACACTGCATTTGGTTTGTAGTTAGTACTTTGAATTTGAAAAGCCACATCAAAATCCATGGGTTACTGGGGCAGAAAGTTTTGTCAGCTATAAACTTTCTGTAACATGATGGTAGTCAAACAAACAGGGTATAGGTTTACGTCTTTGTGGTTTCAAACCCTTTGAAGTGGATTGCCTAAAGTACATTTCCTCAAACTCATAAAGTCACATTTTCAAGTTGTGTTTTTTTTTGTGCATGTTGGAGGGGGACTTTCTCACTACTACCTCTGTGCAGTCCCTACAGCTAAATATGATCACCTCTGAGGACACTGCATCTTAGGAGAAGGGATTCAGAGACTACAGTATATTGATAGCTCATACAGGTAGCCATGGTTGTTAGGGAGCTACATGTGTAGAACAGGTTTTATTCCACAGATGAACCACACTATGTGATGCTTTGAGATAAATTAGTTACTTGGATGTCTCAATGATCATCAGGCTGATGTTCCCATAGTGCTAAAAATTCTACAAAGATGGAAAGTAACTAAGGAGCATTTAAGAAGAACTGGAAAGAGCATTTAAGAGGAAATGTGACATGACATAGAGCTCATGACATGGAATGCATCAGTGGAGCAATGGGATTGTAATATTAAAAGTGAATCTTAATGCAGCTTAGTTATCATACTTTTAAATATGTTAAATAAACACCTACACAAGATCCAGTCAAAATCAAGAAGGATTGATAACAATGCAGGAACAATTTTTTTTAGACAAATAAATTAAGGGAATCATGTGAATCTGCTGAAGAAACTTTCTGATAGAGCTAAAGTTGTGAAAATAACTCACTGAAAGCCACATTCAGTGAACCTCAAACTAATTTGCTTTGCAGGGGCCAAGCCCCGTGCAGCTCCAATATACCTATGACATGGGTGCAGATCAGTTGTGCCAAATCCATTGATGCTGTAAGTAACTTTTAGTGAATTTATTTTTACAGCATCAGAACTCACTGAAAACGTATTTAAACAACAGTCAAGCTCCCATAGTTTCCAGATTTGTTCAAAACATTAGAGTAGTATAATTTATTATTATTAATGACAAACACAAGTCAGAAAATGAAGTCATTAACAGAAAAGATATATTCAGCTCAGATGGGCATTTACCAAAGGAATGACTGGCTGCACTGTTTTGGACAAATTAGTATTGTAGAGTCAAACATGATACTGTAAATAAAGGACAGACGTGGGATATTTTGTATAGATCTAAGAGCAAAAATGGAGAGAGAATAAAACATTAGCTATAGTTGCCAGCAATATTCCCATGAAGAATATGAAGATGCAGAAAAACAAATGACACTAAAGGGACCAGCACAATTACCTGTCAACATTGTTGTTATGCATTAAGTTTGATGTCAGGGGTTGTGGAGTGATCCTCAATCAACCCATTTTAGGAACAGCCTTGGTGTTACAGGAAGCAAATAAAGCATACAACAGAGCAGTGAATAATATGGATGTAGCAGAAGGTAATCACATAAATTATCTTTCCATGGAATAACCAAATCAGAACTAACTGTTGATGTTTTTATGTTATTCAGAGAGGTACACATTTCTGGAAACTTGAATGCTATTCTCTGCACTGGCTGTATTCTGCCCCTTTCTGTAGTTAGATATCAGAACTCTTAAATAAGAAAATATACCACACTTGTATCAAGCCTCACATTCATTCAGTCATGATTTCATTCATTACTTTTGGGATACCAGTTTTATCCCATTCTGAGTTTGAGGAGGAGTCGAGGCCTATCCTTGCACTTAGCTGATGTAAGTCAGAAAAGTTATCCAGTATGGATTTAGGGTCTACTGTATGATGTAAGCAGACAATGCACCACACACTGTACTACATCTGGTGGCAAATTAAAGGATTGTCAATTCACTATCTGGCATGTCAGTGGGCTGCAGGAGGAAGCCGGAGCATCTATGTGGGTAAACAGAGGAACTACATGGAATGAAACCTGAGAACAGTGTGCTGTGAGGTGGCATTGCTAGTCACTGCATTCTACTGTGCAAACAGCTAAGGTACTATTTTCCATCCATGAATATAATCTATTTAATGCAACTGAGTATGTATACTAAGTATTACCAATGGTATTTTCCATAACTAGTTGACAATTCTACAGGGTGTGCTGCTCAGAAAAGACAGTAAAACAGCTATCTGGTGTGCATGCTTCTCACATCACCAAAGGTATAGCTACTCCACTTTTCTTCTCTCTTTTCTATTTGCACCTAATTCATTCAAAATAACTTTTTAAATTGGGGCCTGACAGACAAGGATAGAATGATTTGCAGATAACAATTGCTAAGAAAAACTACTGGATGCCACACATTTAGTCAACATATATGCTGTTTGAATAATTCAGACAAAAAAGATTAGAAAAAAAACTATTAGTAGACTGAGTTATTAACATACAAAGTGACTTAGCCAGTCCTAGGAAAAGGCCATCAAAAGAGCCTAAGGCTGTTTTGTTTCAGAATCTTCATCCCTTCTATCACACATTTTCTGTGGATGCCTTCATTTGAGCAGATACTATAGAGTACAAGTGGAGGAAAAGGTGCAGACAATTAAAATGGAATGCTAAGTTAGAAAATATTAAATTGTACAGTATTCTTTTTTGGACTGGTTTCCAAAACACCTGGGCCAGCATTGTGTAAGCATAACACTATGAAGGGACAGTTTCCTTGACTCTCAGAGATCATTGAAAGTATAATTAGAGATCTAGGACTGGGAGGAAGTATCCATGCAGAATAAACTAACATAATTAAGTCTGAAATCTAATGCCTGCTCATTAATTACTCTTTACAGCAGTTTCTCCAAATATATGACTAACATCAATAAAAAACATGTGATTCAGCAACTTGCAACGTGAATGAGTCCCACTTTACCTTCATAGCATAGTAATTGCAAGCCAGTAGGTCTCCAATATCAGGATGGTATTAGTTCTCTGTTTGCAAAACTCTAGACTGAAAAAGCACTTTCATGCCTAAATAGAAGCAGGTGTATCAATTCTAGTGAAAAAAAACCTGTGTAAGGTGACATATTCTATTACAAAAGTATAGACATAATAGAGGACTGCATTTTTGCAACAGCTGCAAGCCAATGCAAAGATTGCAGCATTTGCTGTCCATCTGTGTCTGTGTATATGCAAGTGAGCACAAGTAACTGTAGTAAACATTAAAACCTAACACATTACTTTATTTGAAATGCTTACTACGTTATTGATCTGGATTATATTGGCTATATTGGCTATCTGTATCTTTATGTACAGATCTTTTTTTAGCATTTTGGTTGGGTACTTTGCTTTACATTTATGTGTGTCTGTATATAACTACAAATTATGAATCCCTACATTTTGCTTCATACTGTGCTGTCAGATATAGTACGTACTTAGTGTACACACCTATAATTATTCTCTGTGGTTCATGGCTTGCCAACTGTATCATATATGACAATGATACATTGCATTAGTTTGACATGATTATATTCATTTTGAACTGTGAGGCATATTCTGTGATACAGTTGACATAACTGGCCTGACCTGCCTGGCTAGTACATATCAAACTGATTACAAGTCTACAACTCCCTCAGTTTGCTACTGCTTCAGGATGACTAGTAAAGGAAGGCAAATCTTGCTCCTCTTTTGCTTCATCATTGCTGCCCCCCCCAACCCTATGAGCAAAAATGGGTGAGAGTAACAGGGCTGTCTGACCTTCTCTGGCATGAGTGATTGGTTGAAGGTGCAGGGACTAGCAGGATTGGGTAGTAATTCGAGCCTCTAGATTCTTCAATCTTTTCTGGTATCTAAACCCTGTGTTTGCAGGGTGTTGCCCTTGTTTGCACATCGCACATTGCTGCTGTGCTGTTTTAACTCATTGCGAGGTATCTCAGTTGCATTTTTACTCTTACCAGCACTCCTGCATAACTGCCACCCTCCCTTGCAACTACTGTGTTGATTTTATCCAGCTCTACTCACACCTATAGGTACTCTCCTCAGATAGTACCCACTCTACCATCCTTTACCTCTCTTCCACAGATTCTAACAACCATGGATGGACAATTTCCTGTGGCTTCTCCTGCTAGTCAGGTTGATATGGGCAACCTGAGACAGTGTAGCAACTGCCTCATGTACATGGACAACTCTCTTCTTCTACCACCTAGGAACACAATATGTGAGAGATGCAACTACATGAAGAACCTAGAATCCTTGCGTCTCAATCACAAGCCAGTACATCTGGCACTGAGAAGGCTGTCTGCACAAACACCACACCTCTAACACAACCCACACTTGTACAGTACATTCCTACATATGCAGAGGTTCTCAACAAAAACATACCTAAATAAAAGAGATGTCCGAGGCAAAAGCACACACGCACATCACAACCCACCGCACCAAGCACCGCACATAGTAAACATGCCTGTGTCTCAAAGGCTTTAAGGCTCAGCCACAAATCCAACATACTAGTCATAGGAAACTCTATCATGACACACACAGATTTGCCCCTCACCAGGCTAGACAAGGAGAAAGTCACAGTAAATTGCTTGTCAGGTGCTAGAATCCACCATATCACTCACACACTCAAGTCTCAACAAAAGGTACTGTTATGACTCTGTCATAGTCCATGTTGGCATGAATGACTTGAGACATACCTCTCTGGACTATATGAAGAGAGACATGATTGAGCTCACTCAATATGTATACCAGGCAGGTATGCCCCTAGTCTTAAGCAGCATCCTACCATCACCCAGAATGATGCCTCAATACAAATAGAAAATGATTGACTTTAACAGCTGGCTTAGTTTCTGGTGTCATTCCAAGGGGATCCAGTACCTGACAGCCTGGGGGGACATGATTAACAGACCACCACGCTTTGCCAGAAATGGCTTTCATCTGTCTCTCCTGGGCTTCTGGCAAAGGCTCTTGTCACCCCCATAGTGCCTTTTTTTAGGCAAAGTCATAAGGACAAAATTACCAATGTGAAAAATTGTTCTAAATGAAATTTTAAGGTCATGCTGCTAAATGCTAGGAATCTTAACATGAAACTGCCCTCATTGCAAGCATTTCTCGCCCTGGAAGATGCTGACATTTGTGCAGTCACTGAAACCTGGTTCAAGGCTGTGAAGAGCACCCCAGCTTTACCAGGTTACTTGTCCTACCATACTTTCAGATCCCAAATGGAGGGCTACAAAGCCAAAGGAGGTGGAGTTTCAGTATTTATCAAACACATACACACCTCCAGGTTGGTCAAACAGTATGATGCACAGGAGACCTCCAGGTGCAGTTAGCTGTTGACAAAACACCTATTCAAATCATAGTTAGCTACAGACCCCCAACCATGACTCAGGAGGCCCACTCTGCCAATCTAGACTTACTTGAATCCATCAAGATTCAGCCCTGTACCCTGATCCTGGGTGACTTTAACTACCCAACCATAGAGCGAAAGACCTATTCTCAAGCTAGCTGAAACATGAATGCCCAGAGATTCCTCGACTTCGTCAGTGCCAATGTATTGGGTTAGATGGTTGACAACCCCACAAAAGGTGAAAATATCCTGGACCTGGTACTAACCAACATGAGTAGCCACTGTAGCACCCATGCAGTGTCATCTTCCTTGGTAAGATCTGACCATAAAGCAATCACTTTCAAATTCACCATCTGCCCTGACCCCCCTCCCCCCCGCCCTGTCAGGGTTGAACAAAAAAAACTTTTCCAAAGCTAGCTACAACCTCCTGAGAGCAGGTAGCACAGCCACCATCCCCTCAGTTGGAAAAAAACACTAATGTCCAAGCCTACACCAAAAACCTATATGAGCACCTATAGAGCTGCATAGACTCAGCAATACCTGACAGGACCAAATTATCTTCCTCAAGGAAGAGTAAACCTGTCTAGTGGACAGCAGCAATAAACAGACTCTATAATAAAAGGGAAAAAATTGCTGACTAGGACCAAGAAGGAGCAGGTGCTAAGTTGGAAGCACTCTCTCCTTTGACTGAATAAGCAAATAAGGTCACTGGTGAAATCATCTAAGGCTAACTTTCAGTCCAAATTGGCCACATCCACTAAGGACAATCACAAGGCCTTCTTTGCATATATTCACAGTCTCAAAGGCAACTGCCAAATCTGCTCTGAATTGTTGGTCAAGAATATCACATACACAAATGCTGTAGATATAGCCAACCTGCTGGCAGACAAGTTCATTGAAAACTTCACTCCCTGACCCCCATCAGTAAACCAGGACATCTCTAGCACCTGCCCCCCTCATCTCATCACCAGGGAGCAGGTCATTAATGCCCTCAAAAAGGCAAAAAATACAGTCTCCATGGACCCCTAAAACATCTCTGACTGTGTCCTACATGAACTCAGGCAAGAGCTCTCAGCACCACTAGGCATCCTATTCAACCAAAGCCTGTGCACTGGCTTCATCCCAGCAGATTGGAGGACAGCTGCTGTCATCCCTCTACACAAAGGTGGAGCACCCACCGACCCAGGCAATTATAGGTCCATCAGCCTAACTAACCTGATCTGCAAGGCCATGGAACGCATTATCATGGACCTTATAAACAAGGATATTGGCAACCTTCAAATGCTTGATTCCACACATTTTGGTTTTGTCAAAGGGAGATCATGCCTGTTAAACTTGGTCACCTTCTTTGAAACAGTCACCAAAGCCATGGATGAGTGGAAAACAATGCACACCACCTACCTTGACCTAGCCAAAGCCTTCAACATTATTCCACACTCGGGCATAATAGATAAATTCTCCCAGCTGGGCATCGACCTGTACATTACCAGATGTGTAGTTAACTGTCTCACTGATAGAACCCACTCAGTTAAAATAGGGGAAGCCCCCTTTAGTAGCAGACCTGTAAAAAGTGGTATACCCCAAAGATCAATCTTGGGGCCTCTACTCTTTGGGATATACTTTTCTGAGGTGCAAGCCAAAACAAGTGGTCTGTGGCTGACCGAATTTGCAGATGAATGCAAACTAGGCACTGACATAAATTCTCCTAGTGATGTGAACATCCTCCAAGAAGGCCTTACCCAAACTAATGACTGGTGCCAGAAGTATAGCCTCAAACTGAATGCCAAGAAATACATCATTATCTTCTTTGGGGAAAATGGTGTCCCCACTAATTATCATATAAATAACAATGTACTAAGTACACAATCAGTTGTGAGGGACTTGGGCACCTAGGTTGACAGCAACCTGACTATTGACCACCACGTCGCCTCCGTTGTATGGAAGGCTTTCTACATGGCCCACCTCATAAGTAAGGGTATTTCATCCAGGAACAAGGAGATCATAACATCCCATGTACTGCTCCCTTATCAGACCTATTATCAAGTACAATGCCCTCTTCGGCATGTACCTTGCCAAGCACATGCAGCAGACTGGTCAGAGCTGACCTGTGCCTAGCATACAAGGCTGTCTCAGACTCAGCCTTGATGGATCTGCTGCATATTGGTAAGTCAAATTCCACTTGCGCAACCCACATGCAAGGTTTCAACCTGGTCTGTGACATTAATAGAACTTGTCAGGATAGATTTGTGTCCCAATGACTCCCCCATCTGTGGAATAGAGTCCCTCTCCATGTCAAGCAGAGTACCTCATTAGCCCTCTTTATGAGGAACCTGGATGACTGGATGGGAAACAGAAAATATACACCTGGGATCTCACCTGTGTCCCGGATGGACAGAGAAAACAGGTGCTGACTTTGTGGGAATATGGGTGAAATTCTTGGCTAGGCTTATAAAGGCCTCAGAGCCAATAGCCTAGTATCATCCTATGAACCTATGACCCGATGGATGAATTGCTGCCAGCCCTCCCCCATGTTAACTAGATATAAACCCAACAGGATACCTTAACTCAGTTAGCCATTCTATCATGATGCTGTGCGCTTTGACACAAGGAATGTCATATAAATATCTTTTTGGCATTATTAACATCATTGCTCAGCACTCAATTGAATAATTCACTCAGTAGTCCAAATGTTCAGTGAATGATTGCTTATGTTTACCTGTGTGCTACACTATACCTGCCCTATGTCATAGTATGAAGATGGCAAGCAGGTATCAGTAGCCTGAACTGCAATAGCTATTGGAAATCACCTGTGAAGGGTGCAATCTTTTAGGTCAACTTCTGTGAATACAACAGGAAAGTGACATTTCTTTATTTATCATTTGTTAACCAGGTAAGTGGGTTGAACTCCTTTCAATGCAGGCAATGCATTTCCACTGCCACCATATCATTTTGGGTTAACCAATCTATGTGAGACTCAATACAAATATAAGACTGTGAAGTATTATAGGATTAATTCCTTATTGAAGAAATATGTTCTGTGAGTTACCCTTGAGTATTTCATGCCATTCTTCCATAAGAAGTAAAACATCTGAAAACTGAAGTTTTATTACATTTGCATCCAAACAACTAAAACAAAATGTTATTTACTCTGCCTTTATCAACTCTAATCAGAGTATAGTAGCATTTGTACATATCCATGTGGCAACATAACCAAATTTCAGTGTATTATCACTAATCATAATTACGCAACCAATTTAACTTTTCTGAAGTCAAGACACTCAACATGTAAGGGCTAATCAATGTTATTGTTGTTTAGCTTCAGTGTGATACTTCATAAAATGAATGGGCATTGCAGAATGAATATCACAATTGTGGCTTATTTGTAAAAAGTGTGATGCTATTCTATTTACTAGTTATGATCCCTGTTACTAAATTTTCTTGTTCAGGTCGAAATATCCTTTTCAGAGTGAAGAATTGTAAAATGGTCATATAAATTATTCACCACGAGATTTCCTTTATCCAGTAAATCATGCAGTCTTGTCTTGGTGCTTGGGCTTCAGTTCATCCCCAAAGCAACACATTTCTGTTTTTGGTAAGTAATCACATTATTTTTTTGCTGTATTGACTACCTTTTTGTTTTGGAGATTGTTGCCCTCAGTTGAGTGTACTAGTCCATGCATGACTATTATGGCCATTTTGAGATGAAACCTAAGTGAAGCATTCTGACCCTTTCAGACATAATTAAGCACAACGGCCATGCAGCAAATAAATGCCAGCATTTCCTGAACCATGGAAATGAGATATGTATTTAAAAGTCAAACTTGCAGAAAATTAAGTTCTCATTGGAAGTGCAACAAGTGCAAGAAGTGTTGAAACTAATTTGCTGGCATTCATTTACTTTGTGAGATTTTGCCCTATAACATCCCCATGTCCAACAAAATAAGGGGCTTTGCCATCCGCTTCCACTGATTTAGTTTTACTCCTGAGTCACTATATGGTGGGGTAAGAATGATTAGCCATTTCAGTTCTTACTATTCTCTTAAAAATGTGATTATTTTAGTTTTACCTTTTCAATTTTTATACGTTGGCCAGTAGGGATACTCTGCTGTTCTCTATTATATTATATTTATAAATAAATTCTAAATTTTTCTTCCCATAAAGCAATTCAAAATTGTCACTTCAGTGTCCAAAGTGTATGTAATAAATGGGGTATTATAGAAGTTTGGTCCATATTAAAATGGCATCACCTTGCCCCAATTCACTTGTCTAATACCATAACTGGTGGTTTTATCATTAACATTCTCATCTCTAAAAAAGAAAATATAAGTAAATTGCCATCTTACTATGAAAGGACTCTCCTGACTTATCTCCATAGAAACCAGACCTAGCCTGGTATCAGGCAACAATACATACACATTTGGACTGCCTAATACCTAATATCTCATAAAGGTAGAAGCAAAATACATGCTGTCCTGACCTATTCAATATTGGCAGCCATTTCACTAAAATCAACAAAAATCCATCAATATAAATCCCTGCAAGAACAGAATCAGGGTCTAAGGAATCAGAATTAATGGTGCTGCAAAACATAAAGTGGTTTTCACTATACTAAGAAGCAGACTGTTTTATATTTCTAAAAACCCTTAACTCTTTGCTTAAACCAGTAATTGACAAACCTCCCCAGCATTGCTCAAAAGATTGCACAGAAAAAAGATGACCATGGCTTAACCCAAGCCTTAAAGCCTTACTGAGAAAATAGTATGCAGCATGACAGAAATGCAACACCTCCAGTCAGTTTGGGTAACCAGCTGTTTTTAAAGCAAGGCTATAGTGCACACTTAAAATCAAAGAAGTCAAACCATGTTCACTGAAACCCAAAGAGAAGCCTAAACATTTGTGCTAATCTTAAAGGTATCCCAATACTATATTTCAAAGCAGTCTGTTCCAGATACTTGAGGAACTTCAAGACATACCAGAACAGTATGTTAATTCCAACCCCAGATCCAGCCGCCCATCCTTTGCATATGGTACCAACCACTATAGCCAAGTCTATTACCCATGTTAATAATTTGTCCCCTCCTCACCCTTATTCAAGCATGCTTTATTCATTTTCACACTGAAAACAAATTCACCATCTAGGTTGCAGCAGTTCAAGTCATCTCAATACAATGCGTCATCGCTAGCATTTTTAAGAGCTAATTTACAAGCAGTTAATAGTACATACAAATAAATAAATAAATAAACATGGCCTTCTCATTAACTCCAAAATATTCACTATACAGCTTGAAACAGCTCAAAAGCTCAGATGCAATGACCGTCTAAACATACCAGGCATTCATAACAACACAGTATAAGGGGTTCATAATTGCAGATAGGGTATGTTACCTATTTTTCACACTCCACACAGAATGTGCAATGGAATAAAGGAATACCCATCTGAAACCTTACTACTGTGTCTATAAGAACCTGACCTCCAAAGCAAGAAAAGTGCTAAAAACAAATCTCATCACCTACTTAGAATATATCATCCCTATCTTAACTCCAGACTTAACTAAGAACACAGATTAATCTTAGCTACCATTAACAAACTTTTTTTTCATTTTGTCAGCTTTTCTCCCACATATAATCACCATTATACTTCGCTCAAAAAAGCCAGCTGTTGCAGGAGATGTATAAAGTTATTAACTCGAGCCGTCTTCAGGTGCAGCTACAGACACATGAAAATGCAGGGAAGGACATTTTGTTGTTCTGCTTCTGTTGGATCAAACAGCAGCAGTTTATTAAGGGAGTTATTTCTGATATGTATCTTGTCAATATGGCAGAGTGAAGATTGCTCATTAGACTGTTAATAAGGAATCTGAATTGGTATGCTAAATCAAACATAAAGCAAATTGTCTTCTGCACAGGTATGCTGCTTTAAAACTGATTTTACAACAGCCCAAATGACTTCATTGTGAACAATGCCTCCAAAATGTAGGGATTTATCTTGCAAAAAAGTGTCCTTGAACAAAGGTACATAAAGTCTAATTAGAATATTCTTTTTCATCATGGAGGCAGTAAGCAATGATTATACTGGGAATTATTTTGCATTAAGCAATGATTTCACTGCAAGTTATTTTGAACTTTTCAAAATATGGGAACAAAACTGAAAAAGCATGTTTCTGTAGTCAGACCTAACAATGTTTATTTTCTTAAAAAAAAACATATAAACCAGCCTGCATATTGTATAACCACACTGTTTGCTTGTTTTTTTTTAAACAAGAAACATCTTTATTAAATTATCACTTATGACATAGGCGATCATACATTTATATAAATGAAAACAAACCATATCGACATAATTTTAGTTGCAAATATTATTCATCACAAACCATATCGACATAATTGTAGTTGCAAACATTACACATCACTTCTAATCTATCCAGTGATTGTCAGTTAAACATTACATAGGTCATTAAAATCCTTCCTTCTTTTAAACCTCATTCTTCCTCAACATGCACTGTTCCCACAGTTTCATTTTTTCATATGCAATTTGCTCCTACCTTTTTTCTAAAGATCCCAATTCCAGTTGATTTACTTCTGTTACTATATTCATTATTTCTAGTAAAGTTGGTTTAGACTTTGATTTCCATTTTCTAGTAATTGTTTTTTTGGCAGCCACCATAATTAGAATCAGCAAGGCCTTACTATGTGTAGGCAATTCTTAGTTACACCAATTTGCTCATTCAGTATCTCAGACAGAGCAGTCTGCAGGGAATCTTTAAAGTCTGCCAACTCATTACACCCCCAGAAAATATGTTCCCAGTTACCCTTTTCTTCCCCATCACACCTCCATCATTTGCTATCTAAATGAGGAAAAATTATTTGAAGTCTACATGGGGTATAAAAATACCCCATGTACATGGGCGCTGGAAGCTGTTGAAGACTGGGGGGGGTGAGAGGGGCACTTAGTGATCTAAAAAGGGTATTTTTTTATAACTATTTTCTAACACAACATAGGTTCACTTAGAGGACTTTTTAAGCTTAGCCAATTCCCTTTTGGTGCTTGATTTTTGAATTAACATTTTCTGATTTGTCCTACCTATCCCATGCTTGATAATTGTATATTAGCCCTAGTGAGAATAACTGTGATCATTCCATAGATAAGTTGAGGGGATCCATGTAAGAGATGCAGCATTTGGGAACTGCCTCTATCCATTAGTGGCATGAGGGGAAATCCTGAAGTACATTTCCCATTACCCATCCTTAGATCCAAGATGCATTTGAATATGGACGGATGAGCTTTGTTTTATTTTTATGGATTGTCTGTTCTGGAACAGTGGTAGCCTCTGTGGCAGTGGTATATATCCATCTCTCCACAACATTCAGTTTAGATACCTGGATTGAGTATTTCTGATGCCATTTGACATACTGATGTTCAGTAGATCCATCTGTATTAGGTCAGGGGATGCCTTCTGTGCCAGACATGTCATCTCTAATCACTCTGTAGGATACTGAATATAGTAATAAATCTTTGAGGTGGTCCATGCAAGACCTATTGTTTAGGACTTGTATCCTTTTAAGTAAGGTATCTCTGAAGGTATTCCAATTGTTGCATGGGGGTGGACAGATACATGCCAAAGTGGGCATTATACAAAATGATTGACCTAATGAGAGCTTTGTAAAGGGGGACAACTACATCTCTAGATCTAGTCACAATCAATTTGTTTATAAGCTGTACAATATAGAAAGTCTTTCTTATGGCTCTGGGCACATGTTGGTCAAAAATTAGGTCACTGTACACACAAGTTCCAAATGCCAAACAATTGGATCAGTTTTCAGAGAGCATTGTCATGATTCTGACACCAGTTATTGTTTGGGACAAACCTTCCTGCATGATGGTTAAGTCATTTGGGGATTCAATAACTGCTCCTAGTTTGCAGTCATCTCAAACTTAGCCAGCCAAAGCCCTTTGGTATTTCCTTTTATTTTTGAGGTGTATATGCCAAACAGAAAAAAGTCTCAGCACCAAACCCTGGAGGACTCCATTGGTGACTGGAATCTTCCCCTATTTTGATCTCCTACATCCTGTGAGCAAGTTAAAAATCCAGCTAGTGAAGCAAATGTTTGCTCCTCCTACATTATTCATCTTTTGCACGACACCTGAGTAGGGGGATTCTGTCAAAAGGCTTGGCCAGGTGGTGTGAACTGTTTTATCTTCATCTATTGCTTTGGCAACAAGAGTAAAGCTTAAAATTTGCCTATGATTTTTGAGCCCTTCACACTTTCCTCTGGGCTGTTTTCAAACACATTTTTAGGGTCATGCGTACATGTATGCATTCTTTGATTCACCTTAATGATTGTATTAAATTATATTCCTTGTATAATACAGCACCAGTTAGATTGCATTTTAAATTTGTAGTTTTGAACAGTCTTCTAGTAAGCAATGAAACAAAATGTATGAACCAATGACAAAACTATCCATTTACAACCATAAAAGGTCATTCAAACTTCTGTCATTACAGTCCACCAATATCAGTAAATATGCAAAATCTCTGCAGAAGCAAGTCATCTAAATAATTCCACATTAAAGGCATCTCCAACTAATGAAGAGGTTGCTGCTAGGAAACAACTTTATATTTCATTGTTTCATCTACAAATAAAGTGGCTGTTGCCCTTGAAGAATAAATTGCCTATGTTACATTAAAAATGATAAGCTAGTAATATTGCAATAGAGAATGAATGACAAACTGATAACAGGTTCATAGGTACTTGGTATTTCTGCCAAAGAGGACATTCTCAGGACTGCAGCATCCACTCCCCCTAAAAGCACACACACACACACACACACACACACACACACACACACACACACACACACACACACACACACACACACACACATATCTAGCTAGAGCCGACCAGAGCTAATTTTTCAATTTCAGGAAGGGTGGCAACAAGTCGAAGACAAGTCAACCAATCAAATATGGAGGCTTATAATGAAATAATTAACAGACTGATACTGTTTGAACATCATTACATTTAAAAATAGCTAAAGGCTGCAGCATACTGTAGCTAAAAATACATAGCTCAATGTTTTGAAGTCTGCACAGTGAAGGACACCAACAGTTAGAGTTATAGCAGTTTTCAGCTTATTTTAAAACTCACTGCAGTGAAATCATCCAACTCCCAGCATGTTGGTGCAGCGACAAAGTGTTCAGGAGCTTAGTTTTCCCAGATGTCCTCTATTCCAGTAACTCCAACATGCTAAAGCACACATTGGCATGCAAGCAGGATCAAGATGGAGGCATGCATGCCCTCAAATACATCTGGATTTTAACACAACTTAGGCAAGTAAAAACAGCTTTGCTTCATGACAAACTCTTCTCTAGATAGCAGTTTTTAAAAGAGCAAATATTTAATGGGTGCTACACTCAAATCAGTGCTGTTTGCACATTTCCAACCTGGACGAGGTGACAAGATAAAGTTGTCAATATGGTTGGCCAGAGGAAAGGCAGAAGCATACCCCCCCCCAGTCTAGTGTACAATCAGAGAGGGAGGTGTAAAACTAAATGCCACTTATTTAACTCCTGGCGGAGGAAAAGGCTGCCTTTTGAAGCGTTTCACTTACTAATACAAAGCAAGCCATCCAGACAGAAGTGTACGTGTACTGTCACTTTAGGAAGCTGACCATCTCTACACAACATCTCTCCAAGAGAGTAGGAAATCTTGACCAACCACCAAGGACAGAGGAAGACTCAAGAAAGCCTGGACCATTGTCACCCCCTTTCCTGTCATTTCCAGACACACAATGATATAGACAAGTTACTAGGCTCAGTCCAAAAGGAAAAGGAAGACCCTACCAATGATAGGAGAGATATTATAGGGTTAGCAGGGTGAGAGACAGAGAGAGAGAGAGAGAGAGAGCAGAAGGGGGAAAAACAGGGGGGGTTACCTCAACAACCGCAAAGCCCACTTAATATTCAGAGTTTTTCTTAGTCCCGGGAAAGCCTCTGCATTGAAGAATAACTGCCACTTTAACTCACGGACATCCAGTAAAGTATCCACATCTCCATAAAATAAATTTCCCTTCTAAAACTAGGAATACAAATTTCTGGAACCTTGTGCATACTTGGCTGTGTTTACCTAAGCATTATTTGTCTCTTTATTACGTATGGCTGCACAGTGTGCTTTGATATGGATTTACAGTTTCCTCACTGTCTTATAAAGATAAAAAACTGTGACAGGTAACACAAACTCCTGCATAAACCGCATTGATGCTATGACAGTTAAAAAAAAGCTGTGTAAAGTTACAATGCTAAAAATATAGCTTGAGCCATTGTAGATAAAACTGCAAACCATGCAAGAGCCTCAGGCATTAGATAGATATATTTATAAACATATATTTAAAAACATATATTTATACAGGCATATATTTATATATGGTTTTCATACAAACACTTGAATCATCAGCTGCATTGTTAAAAATAAACTTTCTGAACATTGCCGTTGTTTAAGTGGATAAGATTCTGGTACAGTAAGGATCATTGAATTTGCCCTTTCTCTACTGTCGCACAGTCTTGGAGATGGTATATGTAATTAGTAGGTGGTGTGAGCAGCCCCCCCTGCAAAACTTACTTGTTGATTTGTTTCAAATCTTTATGATATGAAGTCTTTTGAATTTGAATCTTTTTGATTCAAGCTGCTTTGATCTATATTTTAGTATTCAGACACAGACTGACACCCGTTTGACTGAGACCAAATGAATGAAATTTCATTTGACTTACACTTCATTTGACTGACAAGTATTATTGGCAGTCTCCAGAGCACGGTAAGGCAAGTAAATGGAATATGTCCCCTTCCCTACTGTAGTGCGACCCTGGAGTTAGAATATATAGTTAGGGGGTGTGTGGGGGTCGAAGCCTCCCTACTTACTTTTGTTTTACTAAGCAATATTAAAGTAAAACCAAATTATATAATATGAAATTAAGTGGGGGGCATTGCCCCACACCCCCCCATTAGTGTTGTTAGTGTGATGTGTGTGTGCGAGGGGGATGTAGGCATGTTGTGGTGTATTCATGTGTTTGTCTGGGTAGTGCGACCTTGGAGTTAGCATATTTAAGTAGGGGGGTGTGGGGGGCACAGCAGATTTCTGTGTTTGTGTTTTGGGGAAAGTGTGTGTATGTGTCTGTGTGTGGTGTATGTTGTGTGTAGTTTTTGGCAGTTTGAATTTCGCAGTTTGGGTTTTTCGGTATTGTAGTGTTTTGGGTGTTTGGTCTTGGGATTTTGGGCCTCGGTAGAGTGAGTGTTCGGTATTTAGTAGTGATTCCATATATATATATATATATATATATATATATATATATATATATATATATATATATATCTATATATATATATATATATATATATATATATATATATATATATATATTCTTCTTCTTCTTCTTTCAGCTTTTCCCGGTTAGGGGTTGCCACAGTGGATCACCTGTCCACTCATGATTGGCAGTGGAGTTTTACAGTGTCGAGTTTCCAGCCCAGCGCCCAACCTTCCACAGAAGGCACACACATGCACACACTCACACCTAGGGCCAATTTAGAGTGTCCAGTCCACCTACAGCATGTCTTTGGGATGTGGGAGGAAACATATATATATATATATATATATATATATATATATATATATAGATATATAGATATATAGATATATAGATATAGATATATATATATATCCATACAGAAAGAGAGATAGATACATAGATGTAATATGTATTCCATTTTGTAAAATAATACATTTATACATTGCTTTGCTGTTCAGTTCATCACACGTCTGAAGTACCATCTATGCAGTGATTCCAAGTTCTACCCCCTGGCTACTTAGAGATTTTTAGCAGGAATCCAAGCTTCAACTCACATGTCAAACACATGTGGACAGATGAGTTAGTTAGGTATAGGTCATCTAATAGACTTTTCTTTCTCTGTGCCATGACGCAACTAGCTAGATTAAGCAAATGTACCCCATTAATAACTTTTCTTCTAAGGCAGTAATCCTCTGTATGTTTCCATGCAGGAAAACATTATCCAGTTCACTTTATAAACTAATGTAACTATCTCCAAGGTTGCAAATCCTTAGAGTAAGTTAATAATGATTTGATGGATGTTCATTTGTTGAAAAAGGCTTGCCAGATTGTTACTAAAAATGGTTAGATGTTTGCGCAAACTAATACCAAAACAATGATGTTTATATGCAAATATATGTATGTGTCTGAATGTGTCTTTTCTTATTTATTTATTTTTTTATTTACCCTTTGTTGAGCAGGTTATTCCCATTAGGCTAGTAGCCTTTTTTCAGTGGAGACACAAGGTGGTATTTATACTATTAAGGTAAATTTGGCCAGGGCATCAGGAAACTTCCCCTATTCTTGCTTAGGGGAAAGCATTGTGTGTGAGGCTATTGTCTTCCAGTTTCTGTTCTAAGTGCAAAGATGGCCCAGAGAAACTGGAGGAGCAGTGGAGGAAGAAGCCTTGCTGAAGGAGCTGTTAAGCAGTGTGGAAATGGCAGAATCACTACCAAATGTGGACGCGGATGGAAAAATTGTTGGAGTGCTTGTATCAGAGGAGAAGGAGAATGTGGAGCTGAGTGATGTGGTGCATAAACAGCCAGCTGATATCGAGGTGTTGCAGCAGAAGCTGTTTGAAAATGAGTCAGAGACTCAAACTGGGTGTATTATTACAACCCTCCAGTCCATGGGGTTGTGGGATGATTACTTGGAGCAGTTAATAGATCAGAGTGAGCCAGAGAATGAGTGAGATAATGGAGAAGATAGAAGAAGAAGGAAGACAAAGTGAATCAGAAGAGAAGACCTATGTGCAAACTGTTAAAGAAAGAGAAGAAAAAGGAGAACAAAAGAAAGAAGTTAAGGAAGCGTATACCATTCGAACAAGTAGTAAAAAAAGCCAAAGGCCTTGACAGGTATGAAGTCTGGCATCACTGATTGTGCCATTGGGTGTCTTTGCAAAAGAGGTAAGAACATTTGTTTTGATTAATAAGGAGACTTGTTTTGACTTATTATTAGAAAATGGACACTATATAGAGAATTTCTTAGGAAATTATGAGTTAAAAAAGAATGTGTATCTTTGGTGCAATACCAGGCTACAACTCTTACCACACTTTTCGGCCACCAAAGCAGGACTGAAACACTAAAGGTGGAGGAGTGTCAATATTCACCAAGGATATTCACACCACCAGGCTAGTTGCCCAACACAATGCGTCTGAAATTCTCCAGGTGCAACTAACACTAGGTAAGACTGCAATCCAAATTGTAGCTTGCTACAGATCCCCCACCATACACCAAGATTCTCACTACACCTTTATAAACATACTGGAAGATATTAAGATAGAACCAAACACCCTAATACTGGGTGATTTTAACTACCCTGCCATTAACTGGGAAAGCTACTCATGTACCAACACCTTTGCCCAACGGTTCTTGGAATTCATAAATTCCAGCGCCCTGGATCAACTAATCCATAGTCCCACCAGGGGCGCCAATATCCTAGACCTGGTCATTACCAACATGGGAAATCGATGCTCCACACCTATGGTCACCTCCTTGTTAATCACGTCTGACCATAAGCTAATCACCCTTAACATCCACATCCCACCCCCACCCTCCAGTAAGTAAACCTCCATAAAAAACCTCTCCAAAGCCAACTTCATGCTACTCAAGTCAGAAGTGACAAACTTCATGACACCCATGCAGATGGGAGCTGAAAGTTCAACTGCTGAATCCTACACTAAGGCACTATACGAGCACATCCACTCATGCATAAATCATGCCATCCCAAATAGAACCAAGATGCTCTCATCCAAAAAAAAGAAGCCAATCTGGTGGTCCCCTGCCATAAACAAACTTTACAACAAAACGAAGAAACTGTTGCAGAAAAGAGGAAAATCCCAGGATACAAAAAACTTCCTTACCAGCCTCAGTAAGAAACTGAGATCCCTCATAAAATCCTCCAAAGCTAATTACGAAAATAAAATTGCCAAAGATTCCAAAGACAACAACAAGGCATTCTATAACTATGTCAAGAATCTAAATGGCAATGCTCAGATCTGCTCTGAGCTAAAACAGAATGGCATTAAATATACTGATCCCAAGGATATTGCCAATATCCTGGCAGATCGATTGAGTGCCAACCTCACCCCCCTCTCACCCCCTAAATGGCCCATCTCAATACCGGAAGATTGCCAAATTCCGGTAATAACGGCCACACAGGTAAAAAATGCACTTTCCAAAGCTAAGAATACAGCATCCATGGGACCAGATGACATCCCAGGCTGTGTACTACATGAACTACAATATGAACTGGCACCTCACCTAAGTGTCATGTTTAATCATAGCCTCACCTCAGGTTTTGTGCCCACTGAGTGGTGCACAGCTACAGTTATCCCACTCCACAAGGGGGGATCCACCTTGGATCCCGGAAACTACCGTCCCATCAGTCTGACAAGCCTTATCTGCAAGGCCATGGAGTGCATTATCATGGAACTTATAAACAAAGACATTGGCAACCTTCAAACACTGGACCCCACCCAGTTTGGGTTCATGAAGGGCCGATCTTGTCTCCTGAACTTGATTGACTTCTTCGAATCAGTCTCCAGAGCCATGGACAAGGGTAAGATCTATCTAGACCTTGCCAAGGCCTTTGACACCATCCCCCACTCTGGAATCATAGATAAACTTACTAAGCTGGGCATTAATCCCTACCTCACCCAATGGGTTACTAACTGGCTTACTGATAGAACCCACACTGTAAAAGTAGCCGACTCCAAATCCAGCTCCAGACAAGTGACAAGTGGAGTACCTCAGGGTTCAGTCCTGGGACCACTCTTGTTTGGCATCTACTTCTCTGAAGTACAGGCCAACACTAAGGGACTCTAGATAACAAAGTTGCAGATGACTGCAAACTGGGAGCCATTATTGAATCCCCAAATGATGTGGATACTCTACAAAAGGGCCTTACAGAAACAGATGCTTGGTGCCAGAGCCATGGGCTCAAGCTCAATGCCAAGAAATGTATAGTTATTCCCTTTGGGAAAAAACATGTATCCGTGAATTACCATATAGGTGGCAGTACACTAAACACCGAAAGTTTGATAAGAGACTTAGGGACACAGGTGGACAGTGGTCTCACCTTTGATAACCACATCGCCACAACAGTCAGGAAATCCTTCTATGTGGCACACCTCATCACTAAGGGCTTTTCATCCAGAAAAAAGGAGGTCATTGTCCCACTGTACTCATCCCTCATTAGACCCATTATAGAATACAATGCCCCATTTGGTATGTACCTCTCAAGACATCTGCAACAACTGGAAAGGCCAGAAAAATACCTCACTAAAAGAATCACAGGCCTAAAGCAGATGCCCTATGCTGACCACCTTAAAAAACTCCAGCTATACTCTGTCATATATCGTCTACTCAGAGGCGATCTTTGCTTAACATACAAGGCCATGTCAAACCCAGAGCTGTTGGACATGCTACACTTAAAGAAACCCCAATCCCTCAGAGTCACATGCTCCAGGGATCTAAACCTTGTCATCACAATAAACAAAACATGCTGGAGGGATAGGTTCCTGACCCAGAGACTCCCCAGACTCTGGAATAGATTGCCCATACATGTCAAGCAGAGTGCCTCTTTGGTCCTTTTCAAAAGGAACCTTGACGATTGGATGGGAGAAAGGAAATTCACCCCGGGGATCACGTCAGTCACCCTGCTAGACAGGGGTCCAGGGAAGTAAATAGTGTGGGAAGAAATAGCCAGGGAATTGTTATGGCTAGGCTTGTATAGGCCCTAGGGCTGATAGCCTAGTACCAACCTATGAACCTATGGTCAGAATATGCTATTCAAGCACTTTTTAGACAAACTAAGAAAAGTATAATGGTACAGTTTAGAACAGAAGTAGATGCTGCTGAATTAAAAATACACAATGACTATTTGCAAAGATGTGATGGACACTACAAAGATTTATGATGAAAAAGGACTGTGAACTGGAGGTTGGGAATGTGGGGTTATACTGAAAATGGAAAATAACAGTGTGAAGCATATACCGAGTGTTATAAATGTGAATGGCAATATAGGTTTTGTTAAATATAGAGGTCAGCCTAAAACATTTTTTTTTTTTGCAGAAAAGATGATCACTTATTTAGTGACTGTAACAAAAGGAAATGTTTTATGTGTGGACAGACAGGGCATAAAGCAAAAAAATGTGAAATGAAATATAAAAATTGTGGTAGTACACGACATGTTTGGTTAGATTGTGAAAATGAGGAGCAACAAATTGTAGAAGAGGTTATACAAGATATGGATACAATACAAGAAAATGTAAATCAAAATGAGGTTGACAAGATTACAGATACAAATGTTAAAGAAGGCAAAAATAAAGGAAAGGAATGAAAAACTGATATAAGTGAAGAGGAGTATGTGGATTGGCAAATAGTGAAAGGAAGAAAGAATTCTCTAGGAAAAAAGTTAAAGAAAGGAAAATAAAATACTAAGGTATGTTAGTTAAAGAGAATAAAGAAGGTAAAGGATGAATTCCTCTTTTTATTTTCTCTCCTCTTATTTGTTAGAAAGAATACAAATAGAAAAATTATGGACTGCATACATACATACATACATACAAATATTTCAAGCATGGATATTACTGCCCTTCTAGTTTGCCAATACACCAAACACTAGTTCCCATAATAAATGTCCAGGCTGTTCTTAAAATATCTAAACTAGTACTTGCTTTAATGTAATAAGGTAGTCTGTTCCAAGCATCAGCTACTCTGTCAGAGAACCAATTAGTACACTTCTCATTCCTATAGAATCTTCTACATAGGTTATCTGACGATTCTCTAGTACTTTTTGATAACCCCAAACATTCACAGAGGTAGTTGTTCCTAAATGCCCTATATACCTGAATAAGATCTCCTCTTAAATATTTATAAGAGACACTGTACAAGTTCAGATGTTTTAGTCTTTCATAATAACTTAGACTTTCACATCCATGGATGCCCTTGGTATATTTCTGCTGGACTCTTTCCAGTTTATTCGTGCTTGTTTTCCTATAGGGTTTCCATATACTTAATCCATACTCAAGTTTGGGTCTAATGTAACTAACAAATGATGGCTTCATTATGTTTGATTTCCTAGACTTTATAAATCTTTTTATACCACCTATAGTTCTATAACTATCATTAGCCAATTGGTTGATATGATTAGAAAAGCTCATAGCTGAATCTACCGATATACCCACGTCCTTAAATGAGTCTACCGTTTCAAACATCGTGTGCTGTATTAAATATTCACCTTTCAGTTTATGTCTCCCAAATCTCATATGCTTAGTTTTTGACGTATTTATCAACATATTATTCTCCTGTGCCCAAATGGTCAATTTAGTCAAATTATTTTGCAGACATGCTTTATCTGTAACACTTGTAATCAGTTTACCAAATTTCAGGTCGTCAGCATATAGACTGTAGAACACCTCACATGAAAAAGTAAGGTCTGAAAGATACAATCTAAACAAGTAAGGGCCTAGTACAGAGCACTGTGGGACACTTTGACTGTAACCAAGGATTTCACTTGTCCAGTTGGTGTGTGATACTTGCCATGTCCTATTTGCAAGCCATGCAGCTATCCATCTTATCAACAGTACATCAATACCTAGTTATACTAGTTTATTGATCAGTGTTTTATGTATGACCCTGTCAAATGCTGAAGTTAAATCTATATAAATCACATCACAGCACAATTTTTCATTCATAGCTGTTATTATATTGTTATAGAACATCATGTTACAGATGGTAATAGATCTATTTTCAACATATGCATGCTGCTATAGGGTTTCAAGTCCCAACCTATCCAGTTCTGACAACAACCTATCCAGAATTACCTTCTCCATTATTTTCCACAACATGAAAGTAGACTTAAGGGTCTATATGATTCTGGGTTTGTCCTACTCCCCTTTCCCTTAACGACAGGTTTAATAAGTGCATTTCTCCAATCTTGAGGAATCTCCCCATATTTACATGACCTAGTGAATAATAGATGTAATGGTAGTGTAAGTTCTTGCTGAAGTGTTCTCAGGCCATTGTTACTTATTCCGTCTCCTCCCTGCGCTTTGTTTGGATCCAGTTTGCACAGTTCTTTTTCAATATAATCTAATTTGAATCCAGTATCTGGGGTTACCTGGATGTGACTAGGACAACTTACCTAGAATTAAACTGTTGTTTGGAATATGGGAAAGGAAATGTGTTTGAGCATATGTATGTTATGTCTAGATAACATTAAAATATTAGATGCCACAATAGTGGAATTAGGACACACTACTATAATAGATTTAAGATGGAAAAGTACATTTTTCAGAATAAATATGTGGTAAATAATAGGTCTTTTTGTATATAAATAAGGGACTCTTACTCTTTGGGGATGCTACATGATGCCAGAGGGCTCCTACAGCAGCAAGGAAGAGGCCTAAGCAAAGCTCCAGTATGGAGGAGATGAGAAAAGTTATGGAGTGTTTGAAAGTAGAAAATGTGAATTTGGAGAAAAAAATTTTTGATATGGAATATCAGAATGCATATAAAGATTCCTGTGTGATGGATAATACAAATGATCAGTGTTTAGCTATATCAAAAAAAAAAAAAACAAGTAATCTCTGTGGAATCCCCAAAGTCTCAAAACAACCTACTAAACAAGTATAGTGGGTCCAAAAACAAAACAGTGTAAGAAACTTCTCTGTGTGGAAGATTTTCAGTCCATATATCTCTAGTTAATCACTATATATTAATCAGATCAGACAAAAGTAATAGAAGTAGCAAACTTAAACTTGTCTTAAGTAAAAAAAATAAATAAAAATGTATAATTGTACAGAATTACTAAGTATTTGAAAGTAGAACCAAACAGTGGACAGGGGTGAGGGAAATACAATACCTGGGCAATCCCTACTGCAACCCTGACTACAACCGAGGTCCCAGGCTCAGACGGAGGAACCAGCCACAATAACAGGTACAATAACAACAATAACAGGTGCCATAATAACAGGTGCTCCACTTATCTGGAACCACTCTGTTAAAGCACTGACTGAAGATGAAAGAAGTGTGTTGTCCAAAGGACTTACTTTTGTACCAGGCTGCAGGAGTGAGGTTGCTCAGGTACTGATAGACCTTAAAATATTTGTGAGAAAGCTCAACTTAAGGGTACAGTTTCATGGCAAAAGTAGTGACATTGAAAATAAGTCCAGTGATGAAACTAAAAAGGCCTAACAGCTATTGTCCACCACTACATCAAACACTAGCTGTTTTCGAAGTGAAATGTGAGATAGATATCAGGAAACTGCTTAAAAAACCTCCTAAGAAAAAACTTTATAACTTAACACAGGGAGAAAGAAAAGCATTGATTGAGCTAGGCAATGATAAATCCAGGCATGTAACGAAGGCAGACAAGGGAGGAGGTACACTTGTGACTGTTACCACTAGCTACAACCAAAAGATAGAGAACATGCTGGAGGATAACAGATTTTATGAGTCATTTACCGAGGATGACATAAAAAGAGCATATGATTTATGGAACACTAATCTCACCACATTATGGGAAGAAAAGCTTATTACTGAAAATCTTTATAATTATTTGTGGAGCCCATGCCCACATTTACCTTACTTTTTTGGAATGCCAAAGCCACACAAGAACAGAAAAGACCCACCTTATAGACAGGTGGTAGCAAGTGGAGGTTCCCTTACTGAAGCCACAGCCATTTACTTTGATTACTTGCTGAAACCTTTAGCAGAAAAGAATAAGTCATACATAAGAGATTCGATGGATTTTTTGATGAAAATAAAAATCATTACAGTGGAAGCTGACAGTATTTTATTAACTATTGATGTGGAATCCTTGTACACAGTGCTCCCTCACAATTACTGTATAAGAGCAGCTATGGAGTCTGTTAAGACACATAATCAAGGTACACAGGCACAACTGCAAAAGTTAAGAAAGCTCATTAATCTTGTACTGGACTTCAATTTCTTTACTTTCAATGGCAAATACTACAAACAAAAAACTGGTATAGCAATGGGGGCTGCCATGGCTCCCAGCATAGCTAACATAGCCCTGGGCAAGTGGGAGGAGGACTTTGTTTTAAACAACACAGATTACATGCAGCATATCACATGCTATTTACATTTTATTCATGACATCTTTATTGTGTGGGAAGGTGACACCTTGCAGCTTAGAGATTTTATCACTTACCTCAATCAAACAACCCCCTTCCTGAAGTTTACCTCTTCCCATAGCTATACTTCAACCACTTTCTTAGATATGCAGATTTCCAAGGACACCAACAATAACAGAATCACCACTGATCTATTCAGAAAACCAATGAGGGTTAACTTATTACTCCACAGTAAAAGTCTACATCCTACAAAAAACAAGTATAATGTAGTGAAGTCCCAAGGCTATAGATTAGCTAGAATTACCACAGAGATGGAACCATTTTTGAGAAACCCAAACAACTTAGAGAATGATTTTCTAGTGAAACGCTATGAAAGTCAGATGGTAAAAAACATCCTGGAACCCATTATAGAACTGAAAAGGACTGAAGCACCTTCACTCAACCTCCCCAGTAGGAGAATGTTAAGAAATTCCACAGAGAATAACAAATGCAAAAATAGCTACATCCTGACATACACTTTGGATTATCACAGTATCAAAAATGTTATTGAAGAAAACTGGGGCATTGTCACAGGAAACCCTTTTCTGATTAACATCATAGGTGAAGCCCCATCATTTGTTTATAGGAAGGCCAGGAACATTAGAAGTTTTGTTGAATTTAAACCTAGACCATATGAGAGAAACACTAAAAGATGTGAAACTAATTGTACATTTTGTATATTTATACAGCAAGGTGATAGCTTGTATTGCCCTTATTTAAAGAAAATCATTAAGACCAGTGCAGGGGGTGACTGTAACACTACAAAAGTAATTTACAGGGCACAGTGCAATGAATGTGATGCATTCTATGTGGGCAAGACTGCAAATAAACTCAAGCATAGGATTTCATGCCATCTGTCAGAAATCCGCTCTGGATGGAAAAATAATGCACTAGCCAAACACCTTTCTCTTCATAAAAGACACACAGGTTTTAAGTTCCAGATCCTGGATCACATAGACATGAGTGATCTTGAAGGAGACATCCCAAATATGCTAGAGAAACATGAACTCACGTGGTAATTAAAGCTGAACTCTTTTAGGAAGCCTGGACTAAACTACTACTGTTCAATTAAAAGTGCACTGGAACTTATAACATTGCCACGTTGTTTACATGACTAATTTTATTTTATTTTATTTTATTCTACCAGTTGGTTTTAAATGCCATTTTAAATCAGTTGTAATTTAAGTGTATATTTTGTTTCCATCATCATACATTTTTTCTTTTTCTGGTTCTCTTTTTTTCCACTTTATTCAAAATGATGTGTAATAACAATACTAATTATACAATTATATATATTTTTATAGATAGTTTTTAGGGTTCTTGTACACAGACCTGAAGAAGTCTAGAAGGACGAAAGCGATCTTTGTTAGCAATAGGTTATGAAAATATAATATGATTTTTACAATTGATTTTTTACATGCAAAGTGTATATGTATATATATGGATTCACTTCATAACACTGAAACTTCATAATACTGAAAATGACAAAACTTCATAATACTGAAGACCAAAATACTGAAAGCTCAAAATACTGAATACTCAAAATACTGAAACTCAAAATACTGAAAACACATATTATGCGTAAACTCAGCTTAAACAACATAAATCATAGCAATTTCTACCAAATATATGCAGGGGGGCAAGCCCCTGCACTTCACTCCCTACTAATTATATATATCTACTCCAAGATTGCACTTAACTACACTATGTGCAATCTTGGAGTTGATATATTTAATTAGCAGGGGGCTTGTCCCCCCGCATATATTTGGTAGAAATTGTTATGATTTATGTGTTTTCAGTATTTTGAGTTTCAGTATTTTGAGTATTCAGTATTTTGAGCTTTCAGTATTTTGGTTTCAGTGTTTTGAGTTTCAGTATTTTGATATTTCAATGTTATGAAGTGAATCCATATATATATATATATATATATATATATATATATATATATATATATATTGATTGCCAAATGGACTAAGGTTGATATATTTACAGCCATGTAGTATATTGTCTTAGATAAAATCACAGACTTAATAATCTGCTTAATAATCTGGTTAAATAAGCGGTACCACATAATTATAAATTTAATTTAAAGTACATAAGGGTTATATTATTATGACAGCTACTAGGTAGGGCAGGACCAGCGGGTTTATATCAGAAGAGTGAAAGCTCACAAAATGCTCAAACATTGAAAAAGCACAAACATCGAACTTGATATTGTGGGGGGCTGTGCCTCTCAGACCCCCCGCTAAATATATATTCCAACTCTGACGTCGCACTACAGTGAAAAAAGGGCAAATATTCCTATCCTCACTGTACTGTGATCCCAGAAATAGCATTTTGATGTCCGGCAACTTCGATCGGAAGAGCGTTCATTCTTGTGAACTTTCACTCTTCTGATATAGACCCGGACTAGCTCAAATGTCACACTGATGGGGGAAGGGATGTGAATTTAAAATGTGTACCAATAACACTTTGTTTTACAGCACAATAAATCACTCTCTTGCCTGATAAAAAAGTATATATATATATATATATATATATATATATATATATATTTAGAAAGCTTGTGAGGAAACTATTATTCTATTTTTGTTTTACTTGGATCACTTGTCTGTGCACTTAATAAAGGATTTTCGACTGGAAACAGATTGCCTGCCTTGTTTGGATTACTTTTGAATACTTAGTAATTCTGTACAATTATATATTTTTTATTATTTTTTTTTTACTCAAGACGAGTTTAAGTTCGCTACCTCTACTAGTTTTGTCTGATCTGATTAATATACAGTGATTAACTAGAGATATATGGACTGTTTAGCTACATCAATGCAGAAGGAAGTACGTGAGTCTGTTGAAGTGGTGCAGATTATAAAACTGACATTAAGAGGTCTTGCAGATGATGTTCTGTTGAAAATAATTGAGCAAGATTGTCCAGGTGACAGTTCTGCTCTTTCATGGGGTAAGATGGCAGATAAATTGTTCGGAAATGCTGAGGATGGTAATGTTGAGAAGGAACCAGGTGATGTGGCAGCAGAGAATGCAGTAGTTAGAAGTAAAACAGCATTGACTGAAAGTGAAAGACACAAGCAGCAATAAACTGAGAAGGAGTCTGATTTTGTGGCAGCAGGGAATGCAGCAACTAAAATATCATGCAATGACAGCAGGCAAAAAAGGAGAGTAGCAATGAACTGTTAATATTTTTTTTCCTCTCTCCTGCCTTCCATCTATGTTCTTTACCCTTTAATAACGGCCAGTTTATCTATTTTCTGTGCTTCCCACCACTGATTATTCTTTTCCTAGCCTGCTCTCCTTCTCCACCCTTTCCTGCTGTGCTATTATACTTTCCTATACCTCAGATTTTCTCCCTCTGCCTTAAATCCATACTCTTCTGCCTCTCTGTATCCTGACACACCTCCATAGCTCACTGCTTGATTTCTTAGGGAATCTTGTCACTTCTTGTAGTCACTCACTGTGGGTGTCAACCTGCTCCATTTATCTCCCACCCCATTCCCACCCACCCCCATATCATTTCTTTTATACCTAACCACTTGTCACCTCCTCCCCTTCCATTCCTCCTCAACACTGCACCTCACTTCCTGCCTCTGTCAGAAAATGCCTCCCATCTCCCCCTCTCCTATTACAACTCCAATCAGATACACCTACAAATATCACCCTTGTATACATCCCACCTTTTCGTAAACTAATTAACATGTACTGCACACATCCAACCCAACTACTAAAAGCATCCATCTATACACTAATAGTCTTCAACCTACTTCTTCTTTCCAATCTGTCCTCCTATTTCACGCAACTTGATTACCATACCCCATCCCTATGGCAAACAGAATCCACAGCTAATCTCATTAAACTAAAAAAAGTCCCTATATCACCATCCGACCTTACCACATCCCAACCTTTCCCTTACTCATGCAACAAACCAGCCAGAAAAACAAACCCTCTCTCTTCACAAAAACAAACTAAAACAATTCACAAATTTACCAAACTCTATCTACACCTACTCCAAAAACTCACTTGCAGTGGAGATGTCCACCCCAATCCTGGACCCAAAACACTTGTCAACCCTAACTCAAATCAGCTAAATCCCCTATACCACAGACCATCCTCATCTCTCTACTTCCTAAACATTAATGCTAGAAGCATACTTAACAAAATCCAGGACCTACATGCCCTATTGGCACTAATCAAACCAGATATTGTGTTAACTGAAACATGGCTCAAACCAAAACATCATGACAATGAGATTACCACCCCTGACTACAATATTATCCACAAAGACAGACAGGAGATAAAGGGAGGTGGTGTTGCAATAATATTCCAAAACCACCTCACCATAGAACAGCTAAATTATAACACCCAAGATGTCAAAGATGTGGAACTAATCCTTGCCAAATTAAAAACAAACTCCAATAAACACATAGTTATTGCAGGTGGCTACATCCCACCAGGCAATAATATCACTCAAATGGAAAACCTGCTTAATTGGATGCCCAACTCCATTCCACATGAAACTATACTATTAAGAGACTTTAATATTGACTGGCTCAACTGCTCCCACCATAATCCCACTGCCTTTATAAACCTACACAGGTTTACCCAAACTATAACCACCCCCACTAGAAATGACAAAACATCCAATCACCAGTCCATCTTGGACTGGATCCTGGTATCTGATCCCAATCTTACACAACAATCTGGCTGTCTTCCAGATACCCTAAGTGACCATCATCCTACCTATTTAATTAGGAACAAATCCCAAATCATCAGTCAACCTATCCTCAGAGTAGTTTGTAACAAAAACACCTTCATATCTACTAACTACATCAATGCACTAAAACACTGCAACTGGACTCCCCTAAAGCAATTATCTCTAGACAAAGCAGTTGAGTACTTCAACACAACCTTCCTAAAAATCCTGGACCAATATGCACCCTCCCGAACAATTAGAATAAAAACTAATTATGCCCCATGGCTAACAAATCCCACTAAAACTGCAATGAAAGAAAGGGACAACACCTGGTCTCAATATCAAAAAAACAAAACCACTACCTTAAGACAAAATTACCTACAGCTTCGGAACAAAGCCAAAAAACATATCAAACTAGACAAATCTTACTACTATCAAAACCTACAAGAAAAATATGCTCATAACCCCAAAAAATTCTGGAACACAATAAATTGTATACTGCACCCAGGAGAGTCCACTACACCAACCCCTGTGCTACCAAATAATCATGAAAACATACCCACACAATTTAATAGATTCTTCACTGAAACAGTCCAGACCCTTGCCAATGTCCAAAATAATAGTACTACCCACCCCACACCAATAACTACCACAACCCACCCCAATACACAAAACAATACCCCCAGTTTTCAACTTCACCCAGTGTTCACCAAGGCAATTTCTAAACTCCTTAAAAACTTAAACCAACCACTCTAGCAGCTGATAAGCTACCAGCAGACTTCCTTCAAATATCAGCTGAAGCTATAGCCTATCCAGTCTCCATTCTCATTAATAGAACTCTGTCAGAATGCAAAGTACCAGCCTCTTGGAAAACCTCCCATATCATCTCACTGCACAAAGGAGGTAGCTCCTTACAACTTACCAACTATCACCCTATAGCTATCTTAACACCATTATCAAAAATATTAGAAAGACTAGTTCATACTCAACTTATGCAATACCTCCAGAATAACAACCTACTCTCCATATCCCAGCATGGCTTTAGACCTTCCCACAGCACCACAACAGCATTATTATCATTTACCAACATAGTTAACCACCACAGAAACAATGGTCTATTTACTTCTTCCATATTCTTATACTTATCAAAAGCCTTTGACATGGTTAACCACAGCATGCGTCTTGCAACTCTATCTACCCTAAATATAAGTCCCTCCTCTGTATCATGGTTTAATAGCTATTTGTCAGATCCACAGCAAGCTGTCTTATGGCAAGACCAAATGTCCCCCCTGCTGCCAGTAATTATAGGAGTACCTCAAGGGTCTATCCTCGGCCCTCTGTTGTTTTCCCTATTTACTAACCAGATATTGTCATCCTTGTCAACTGCCTCAGTAGTACAATATGCTGATGACACAACCCTTATATGTGCCGCCCCCACCCTAAGTGAACTGCAAACCCTAACCCAAAACACCTTCACCCTAGCCAAAACCTGGTTCACTAACATCAAACTTCTTAACCCCAAAAAAACAAACTAATTCTCTTTGGCCCAGGTAGATCTCCTCCCCTGAGCAACAACGTCATCATCAACTCCAAAGAAAACATTCAAATTAGTCCAGTCAGACACGCCAAACTGCTAGGCATAGGGATAGACAATAACCTGAAATTCGACATCCACATAGTACAAACCATCAAGAAAGTTAATAAAAAGCTAGGCCTCCTTTACAGGAATAAACAGTTTATGACTAAACATACCAAAGTCACCATCGCTAGGACTCATCTCCTATCCACCTTCCTCTATGCCTCTCTTATCTTGATTAATCTACGCCAAACCAAACTGAATAAAATGGAATCTTGGTATAATAAGATTGCCAAGTTTGCATCTGATGCTTCTTACAGATCCCACCACTGTCTATCCCTAAAACAGCTTAACTGGCTTGAGTTGCCTCATATATTCATGCTCAATCAACTCTCTATAGCTCACAAGCTCTACTACCTCCCAGAGTTAACCACAGCACTTCAGTATTTAATTCAGCCCCACATTCCCACTACAGCCCGATGATCTAACAGCCAGAACCTAATAACTGTCATCCAACATAAAAACAACGCTGGTAAATCACTCTTTGCCAGCACCATTGCCAAAACCTAGAACACACTACCAATCCATATAACTTCTAGCACCTCCTACAATCATTTCAAAAAACTCCTTAAAACCCACTACTTAACTAACTGGCTATGTTCATGTTACACTCCAGGTTAAATCTAATTGTGTCACATGTTCAAATAAGTATAAAACAGATTTGCCCTAAAAAGCTTGTAAACCCAGATACTGGTAAAAAAAAAAAAAACTTTATTTTTTTTAAGTTTTTGACTATGTACCTCAATGTTTTTACTATGTACCTCAATGACTGTCTACTGTACTAACTAAAACTGTTAACTTTTAACCTATTATGTATTAAAATCAATGGTATGTTCTATATTTTGTTCTCTCATGTACTACATTCTATTGTACTATGGAGCTTTTCTCCCCGGGCCTCCGCTGAATGTGGACCTGTATCCAGTCGGACTTTCCCGGTAAACAAATGTAAAAAAAATAAAAATAAATAAATAAATAAGAAGACCTACTGTGAGATTAAGAGCAAAAAGGACACTTTAATAGACAGATATTATGTATGGCACAATTTGGTAACTGTTATGGGTTTTAAAATTCAATCAATTCAGTCTTTTTTATTCATATATGGACAGAGACTTTTTATGACATAACATTTTAAACTAATGGACTGATAATAACATTTCTGAAACTATGTAACAAAAGAAAGACATCTATCTGTAGAACAAATATTTGTTTTTGGTAGTAACTTAAATGTTTAAGAACTTGCTTTGCAGTATAGAATTGATGAACTGGAAGAAGGGGATGATGAAAAATGCATGCAGGGTTTGTGTCTAATTGATGATAACATTGTGAAAGTTAACGATGAGAGAAAATTATGGAATGGGGGGTGGAGGTTGGAAATGTGAAAAAAAATGGAATGCCCACAGAGATATCTTACTAAAAAGGTACAAGACCTAAACAACATGCTCTACATGGAGCAACTGAAAGCCCTATCACTATACTTTGCGTGCTAAGACTACTAAGATGTGACCTGTGTCTGGCATAAAAGGCATTTTCTGACCCAACACTGATGGCTTTATTATACATCAGCAAGTCAAATGTCACCAGAAATACTCAATCTATGGGTCTAAACCTCTTCTGCAACATTGGCAGAATGGTTTGGAGGTTACATATAGATCTCACACAGGTTACTGCTGCTTTGCAACAGACTTTATCCATCTGTATAAAACAAAGTTCATCCCCGTTCATATTCAAGCACAACTTATGGATATGGTTGGGAAACAGAAAATATACCCCAGAACTGCCTCTTGTATTACTAATGGACAAAGGCAGCTCCTAAATTCTTTATCTCATGCACTGGTCCCCTCAAATTATTAATGGTATGATCCCAGTTATTCTCCTTAGACGTAAGATGTAATTATCAACCATGGGATGGGTAAGTCCAATCTCTAACCAAATGGGTTAGGTTAATTCGAGCACAAAAAGGAAAATTGACTAAACTTAAAATGGCCAACAAGGGCAGCTAGCCTAGGACTTACCAATAAACCTATGAACCTATGAAACACTTGCCAAGTGTTATTTTTGTGGCTGGCCATAAAGGGACATTAAGATGTTCTGGCTAGACTATATCAAGTTTTTTTTTTTTTTTTTGTGGGAACTTTTCTCATTTAATTAATGATTGTGACAAGATACTATTTAAGCAGCATGGTGCGATAGGACATGCAACAATAAAGTGTGCAGGTGAATGCAGGTTGTATAAATGAAAAGGACACTTTTGGATGGATTATCATGAGTAAACAGTAAATATTAAAAAAGGAGAACAAGAAAAAATATGCACAGTAAAGGACACGAAGAGACTTGGAACAGGGTGACCTAGGTGAGGAAGAAACTGTAAAAGAAAAAAAATATGGAGGGAAAAAGGAGGAAAGAGTTTGCATGCAGGAAGAGAGGTCAGGAGAAGGATTGACACTGATAATTTTTTGAAGTTCTAGCCTATGAAAAATCTGATTCTGAGGATCAGTGATTATTTGTACATAAACCTAGAAAAAATATTCAGTAGGGGAAACAATAAAAATAAGAAAACAAAAATTGTTTTAAATATTCCCCTAAACTTAAAAAAATCAACAATTTTAGAGTGCTTTCAGTAAAATATTTCCCTAAACTTAGAGAAAATCAACAATTTTAGAATACTTTCAGTAAATGTGAACAGTATTGTTAATATTGTAAGAAGGATAGGGATGCTGGAATGGTATTCCCAATGTCATGTGGATGTCATTCTGTTAAAAGATGTAAGATTCCTGATAAGAGAAGAAAGACTACAAACAGGAAAATTATGGGGTGGAAATATATTGTGTAACTTAGGAAGTGAAAGTTGTTCTTGAGTGGCTGTGGTATGTAAAAAGAAAAACCAGTGAAAATACTAGATGTAGTGTATGTAAAGATGGGAAAGTTACCTGTTATAGATGTGATCTGGAGAACATGCATGTTTATACAATTATAACATTATATGAATATATATCTCAAGAACTGAGTGGCTCTATTTCATCAAAAATTGGACTATGTGGTGGTTAGCATGAACATTATAATTGCAGGGGACTTTAATTTTGATTTAAGGGGAAGATGTAAAAAGAAATGGAAGGATATAAAAATACAACAAGTGATAAAATGTGGTAAATTATCTGTGTGGGACAAAAGTCAGTGGATGTATAGAAGGAGCACTTGCATCAGAAACTGATATTTTTGTATTATTGTAAGACTTGGGGTTAGCAGATGGTGATACAGATTTTTTTTATTTTTTTCAAACTATTCAGCAATATGGATGGAAGTAATGAAGGAACAGGACTATAGCAAAATTGGAAAGAGAATAAAAAGAATAAATGAGAAATTATCGGGTGACATTGGGGAGTAGAAAATACTGCAGTTATTGATGGATCATATAACCATGAAAGACTTCTATAAAACTAGTCTGAGTGGTGGATTGAACTTATAAAGAAGTATAAAAAGTTTTGTATGGTGTAAGAAAATAAGCGAAAGTTAAGTATGGGAAAATGTATAGAAATATTGAGAATTTAGAGAATAATAGATGAGTATTATGAAATCAAAAAAGAAATATATATAAGACATTGAGAAAAAATTATGGTATTAGTATTTAGGGAAAGATTATTAACAAGTGAGACTGGAAGATGTATCTGCTTATTTGAGTAAATAGTACAAAGGATATTAATAGGATGAGAGAAATTAAAAATGTAGAAAGACAGATAAAAAGAACACAAGAGCAAATAATGAGTATTGTAGTGCAGCATGTGGAAAATATGTATAAAAGTATAAGCATGGAAAATAAGATAAAATGAAAAGTAATTTCCAGGAGGAGTTAAGGAAGAATTTGAAAAAGAAATTACTAATTGTGAATTGGATGAAGTACTTAAGAAAGGAAATATTGATCCAGTATCAGGCCCAGATGGTATAGGGTATGGTATGTACAATAAATTAATGGACTGGCAAGGAGAGCATTTTCTAAATGTACTGAATGAATGGTTGAAGAAAGGGGTTGTTTATGAAAAGTTATGCAGTGGGATATTAAATTTTATATGGATGAAAGGTAAGAAGAATTCAATAAAAACTGGAGACCCATCACATTAAATAATACAGAATATAATTTTTTATGGGAATAATACAGAAGAGAATGGAAGGAAGGATGAGAGACATTATGGAACAAAGTATATATGGCATAAAAGGGAAGGGATTTGTTGATGATGCTATAAGTAAAACAGAGAATGTGAAACTTATGGTAGGTGACATTAGCAAGGCATTTGATAGGGTAAGGTTTGTCTCCCAGAGGTTACCACACCTGTGAAACAAACTCCCAATTCATGTCAAGCAGAGCACCTCTTTGGCCCTCTTCAAGTGCAATATGGAAAATTGGATGGGAAGTTATAAATTAATCCCGGAGGTTCTACCTGTGTCTCTCTTGGACAGGGGTAATAGGTACTGATAATGGAAATAAGGGCAGAACTTGGCTGGGCTTGTAAGGACCCTAGGACCATTAGACTAGTAACTTCCTATGATCCTATGATCCAATGCTGTGACAAATATTATGGAGACGTATGAAGTATGTAATAGAATTAGGAGAGTGCACATGTCAGTATATCATAATAACAGTGTGAGAGGGCTAGAAAGTGGGAGGTTAAGCAAAGAAATGCACCTGAAGTGTGGTATAAGACAAGGATGCCCCATGAGTGGGACATTGTTTGCACCGGTAATGAATATGATAGTGAGCGAAGTAGCTCATAAAAGGAAATATGCTATATATGTGATGCAAAAGGAGGTGGTGATATGGTTAGTTTTGACACATACAGACAGTATATTTGTTGCTATAAAGAACAAAATATGGATGAAGGAATTGTTGGTTTATCTGAATGGATGATCAAAGGAAAGACACAAGTAAGGGTTTGGTGATATGGTGAAAACTTGGGGTGTGTATTGTTCAGTGAATGAAGTGTCTTTGCTAGGAATAAAATTTGGGAAAAATAATATAGCTATGATGCAATTAGATGGTTTGATAAAAGAAATCAAAGAAATATGTCTTTTGTGGAAGACGTGCAGATTAGTATTCAGGAATTATCCAGTGAATTCAGCATTAATGGGAAAAATACAGTATATGTAAAATGTTTATATGATCCCAGAAAATATGAATAGGAAATTCTGCAATTGGTGTTTTCTTTCATATGGTGTTCAAGATTAAACAAAGTGAAAAAAAGATGTGTTTTATATGAGTTAAGATAAAGGGGATTGTGGTCACTAAATCCAGCTGTTTATTCTGCTTCTTTAAACTTGTATAGAGTATTAAAGTGGGTAAAGGAAGAGAAAGAGACTCTAATTGTGAGAATGACTGTATAAAACATTCTGTGAGATGATGAGAATAAGAAAAAAAAGAAAACAAGAATGTAAATGAAGAAATTAAATGTTATCAAGAAAAAATATTAAGATGGAAAATAAAAAAAATGATATACAGAAAGATAGAAGGATGTGTTGTTATAATAATGTGATGAGTAATATTATTATGTAAATCCAAAGGAAATTTTACCAGAATAAGTGATTAATGTCATTCTAGTTAGGAAAATGTTTTGTACCCAGATAGAGTGTCAGGATTAACTATGGAGACTGGGAATAAATAATTATCAGTAAAAGGGAACATGCCATATAAAAAGAAAGCTGAGTGTGTTAATTTTGTGGGGAGGAAGAGACAACAGACCAAGTTTTTTTTTTAAAGTAAATGAGTGGTGAAACTCTGGAGAAGGTTGTGTGAAGAAATATTTTTGAGAATATTAATGACATAAACAATGCCGATATGAATATGATTTTGTTTGGGTATTATAAGAATAACAAGAAATATTGGTTATTTAGGATTCTTCTTCTTTTGGCTTTTCCCAGTTAGGGGTCGCCACAGTGGATCACCTGTCCGCTCATGATTGGCAGTAGAGTTTTACGGTGTTGAGTTGCCAGCCCGGCGCCCAACCTTCCACAGAAGGCACTCACATGCACACACTCACACCTAGGGCCAATTTAGAGTGTCCAATCCACCTATAGCATGTCTTTGGGATGTGGGAGAAAACCGGAGCACCCAGAGGAAACCCACATGAACACAGGGAGGACATGCAGACTCCACACAGAAGGCACCCCAGCTGAGGATCGAATCGGAGAACCTCTTGCTGTGAGGTGACAACGCTAACCACTGCACCACCGCAGCTGCCCAAATATTGCTTATTTAGGATGAATGACTGAATTACATTATGTTTAATGGGTAATGGATTTTGGCAGATATACTGGGGGGAAAAAAGATTATGGCTGTGAAAGAATGAAGAAAGCAATGAAGATGTTATAAGAAAATTGATAAATAATGAGAAATATAAATGTGTGTGTGTGTGTGTGTGTGTGTGTGTGTGTGTGTGTGTGCGTGTGTGTGTGTGTGTGTGTATGTACATGGCTGTAAATATGTAAATAATGTTTTTTATGTTGTGTTAAATGAAGACCCGTTCTGTTTTTGATAGGTGCCGTGGGATCTTTTACATACTCCTGAGCTACCACCAACTAAAGCACATGAGGTCTTGGTTTAACATCTCATCCAAAGCACAGCACTCTCAGGAGAGCAGCACCCCCTTATGCTGCACTGCAGTGTCAGTGATTGATCTTCCTGTTGTGGGAATAGAATCCACAGCCTTCTTCACCAAAGGTCAGTGCACTACCTGTGATGGATTGCTGTTCTGTCTAGTTGTGATCCCTGTTTTACATCCATTGCTTTTTATGATAACCTCTCATTCACTGCGAACATAAACTGGATAAGTCTTCTACTGACAATGAACGTATAAAGAAAATGTTATTAAACAGAACTTTTCATATTTTGTATTTTGCTAATAGGTTGTCTCATTCTACATTATTGTTTTATGTTAAATATTAATGTTTAAATAATACCACTGTTCTAAAAATGAAAGTTATGTAAGACATAGACTGCACTTTGTCCCCTGGGCTGTACCTATTGGCACAGCATGTAAGGCCAGGAGTTTATTTGCATGTCACCACCATTTTATACCTCTGGCCAGTACAAACAGCCACAGCCAACAAAGAATCACTGATGATCTTATTCTTAAAGTGTATTAAACCAATACCTGAGGCCTGATAATCCTGGACACCCCTTTGCTACGTAGCATAGCATACCACCCAGTTTAGCAATCCACAGGTTGTGAAATTTCCTAACAGTACAGAATGGCATCATATACTCATGCATAATGCTAGCAAATAATTCCTTAAGCAATTTCCTGACTAGCTCCTCTCTACCAGTAACTGAACTTAAATTCTTGCAGATTCCACAACCCTGTGGGGGCACATCCAATTTAATGGAAAAGCCAAAAAACACTACTAACAAATATTGTGCACTTTCACATCTAGATAATTCCAAATCTCCTAGGCTAACACATCTATCATAATGGGGGAGTGCATTAACCCACTTGTGGGCAGTGCTTTATAAAGATGTAGCACCTTGAAACCCATGGAAGGACCTCCTACCCTGATTGGCTGCTTAGAACAGGAATATGCCTGCTTGCCATCCACACCAGGGAAAATATGCTTGCTTACTGTCCCCCTTTTGTCCAACATTTTACTGCTGTGTGCTCTTTTTCACACTGGGAACATACATGTGCAAAACAACAGGCTGGCCAAGCACACTGGTCACCTTTGAAGGTCCCAAAAGGCTTCCCTTTGTCTGCCTACTCACACCGACATCCAGAAATGGGTGCTCTGGATCTAGCTACCATAACACATAAACATGTGTCTGGGTGGTGTTCATTTCATTGCTGTGCCTTATTTACTGTCCTCAACTTCTAGAACTTCTGGTCATAACAAAACCGAGCCATCCCACCTCTTACATGATCTGCTTCACATAGAGTCAAGAAGTAAGACAGCAGAGGCTCTGTCTGTTGAGAGTCCTTCTCAACAATTGCCTCCACATATGAAGCTCACAATGCAATTGTATGAAAGTTCTGGAGAGGGTGATGGATAAACAAATATACATAGTAGTAAACAGTAAGAAGGAGGATGAGCAGTTTAGATTCAGATCAGGATGCAGCACAACTGACTCAGTATATTTACAGTAAGGCAGATAGCTGAGAAGTAGCTAGAGTCTAAAGATAAGAAACTTGGAGGAAGCATGTAACAAGGTCCCAAGAAAGCTGATTTGGGCAGTCCTGAGTGGTTCAAAGCCATAGAGACATTGGTATAATTAATGCAGACTATGTACAGGAACCCAAAGACATAAGTACAAACAGTGTTCTACTCATAGAGGGGTTCCTAGTGGTAGTGTTTGTATATTAGGGTTCACCTTTGAGTCCACTGCTGTTCATATTGGCGTTAGGCTATATAAGTAACCAGATTGGAGGGGACAGATCAACCAAACTGCTGTATGCAGATGATGTGGCACTACAAGCAGACTCTGAACAAGAACTTCAGCAAAGGACAGGGGAATGGAATGCAAAACTAAAGGCAACTGGAATGAAACTGAGTAAATATAAGACAGCTGTAATGGCAGCTAATGGGTGATATCATAAGAAGCTAAAAACTAAGATAGAAGGTAAAATAGAACAAGTTAATAACTTCATGTACCTTGGAGGGGTGGTTGAGGAGAAAGGAGGTCTGAATGAGGAGGTCAAAGTTGGAATCTGGGGGGCTGCAGCCAACTGGCACATAATCTCAGGGTTAGTGATTGACAGAAGAATGCCAAGGGAGCTGAAAAGTAAGGTGTACAAAACAATGGTGCAACCTCTATTATATGGTACAGAAATCTGACCAGTGAAGGCAGACAAGTTCAGGAAGACAGAGGTAATGAAAATGAAGTACATGAGATGTGTGGCAGGATGAACAAAGTGCGACAGATGAAGAAATGAAGGCAAAGAGCAAAAGCCAGAGTAACTCCCATTTCAAAATAGTTTAAAGCAAACAGATTACAGTGGCTGGGCACAGACAAAGGAAAGCAGGAGAAATCTGGTAAAGAATTTGGGACAGATAGGAAGAAGATAAGAGGAAATGAAGGTGTTCATCAAAGAGATGGGGGGGAATTGTGTGAGAGAAGACCTGTAACATTCAGGCATGATAGTCAAAGAAGATAGGAAAGTGGCATTAAATCAAGAGAGGCGATTAACATTTGACACAATACTCCAACCCCATGCATAAAATGGGAAAAGGGAGGTTGATGATGATGACCCGTAACTGTGTACTGAAATAAATGCCAAAAAAGTACATTATTGTATTCTTTGTTAGGTCATCTATCCCATGACAATATGCCCCTCAGAGCTAACTCAGTTATTCAGAATGTGGAATTTTATGTGGACAGTGACCTAACTTTTGACCAACGTGTTCATTGTCATAAGAATGTCCTTCTATGTTGCACAGCTTATAAACAAAGTAATTGTGTTTAGATCTATTTATATCACTGTCACTGTTTACTCAGCTGTCATTATAATGAGTATAATGACCCCTTTGTCATGTATATGTCCAGGCACATGCAACAAATGGAATGCACCCAGTGATACCTTACTAAAGGGATGCAAGGTCTAAACAAGTTGTCCTACTTGGACTGACTCAAAGCCCTGTCACTATACTTGGTATCCTACATTTTGCTAAGAGGTGACTAGTGTTTCGCATACAAGACACTTTCTGACCCAATACTGAAGGCTTTACTGCACATCAGCAAGTCAAATGACATCATAAATACTCTGGGAATCTACACCTCTTCTGCAACATCAAAAGAATGGTTTGGAGGGACAGGTATATTTCTCAGACAATACTGCTGCTGTGGAACAGCCTCTCCACCCACATAAAACAAAGCTCATCCACATCCATATTCAAGTGCAATTTGGATTTATGGATGGGAAATGGGAAATTTACCAGAGAACTGCCCCAGGTAATGGACAGAGGCAGATCTTAAATGCTTTATCCCATGCATGGGTCCACTCAAATTATTTATTGCATGAATCCAGTTATTCTTATTAGGGGTAATGCATAATTATCAAAGATGGGATGGGTAACAACAATCTAACACAGAATGGGATAGTTTAATTCAAGCATCAAAAGGGAAAATGACTAGTCTTAAAATGGTCCATAGGACAGATAGCCTAGTACTTACCTATGAACCTATGATGATGAGGCCAATTGTTCTGGTTTCAGCAACTGAGTTTTTTTTTTCATCTGTTTCTTCCCCTAAACAGCAAGGGCTCCTACCAAATCCTTGGCTCCTATCCCATCAGCTTCTAAAGCATGCTGACTTCCAGAAGCATCTATCATATCAAAAAAATAGACATCATAGCTCTAAATCTCTTAGCAAAAGAAATCTAGACAAAGCCTAAATTAATGGAGGACAAAGGTCCCAAAATAGGGACAGATTTTAAATATTGCTGATATAAAATTAAAAAAAGTTATTAGAATGACAGGATTTGTTTTAGCATGTAGTTTCTGATGGGCATGAAGTCTGAAACTCAAATGCATGCCATTGCTTAGTGACCTCAATCCTCTGTGATTTACCGGAAAACTACAAATCTTATGAGGAACAGACCAAAAATATGAGGCAAAAATCTGGACATACTGAGAAAATCTGGACAGTTGAAAGGTATGATAGACATACCACCCTCAGCAAATTTTATCCTTAATTGTGACTGGGATATGTGCCGTAATATATGTCCCAGGGACAAGGACCCTTGGACCTGGCTGTAAGGTGTCTTTGATGCTGGACCACATAGCTGTGGAGGAAACTGCATTGCCCGACCATGGCTTGCTAACTTGCCTGAGAAGCTGTATAAATGTTGCAGAAGGAGGGACTAGTGCCTTACCTACCTCATGTCTAGAAACTGGTGGGAATGTCTACTGCAAATTCTCAAAATCGTTCTTGGTGACTAAATCAAAAAGTATGGATCTGCCTTTTCTCTGGAAACACATCTAAAAACCTATCATGATACCCATCAGCTGCTTGATTCTGCAGTCCACATTCTTTAGGACATTCTACACTGATCACATTGCCATCTTGTTTGGCCACAAGTTGCTCTAGCAGAAGATTGACTGCAGGCTACTGCCCCATGTGATGGCTCCGTTGCCTGTCTCTAAGTCTGGTGCCCTGGAGTTTTAGTCACAAGTTTACTCTACTTAAGATCCGTTTCTACAGCCAGTGGTGTCACCTTCTTCCTCTGAAACTTTAATTCTCCTGGTTGCTGATCACCACTGCTTGCTTGTCAACAAAAGCCACCACTTCTGATTGACTCCCAACAAGACCTCAGGTCTTGTAGAGCCAACATGACTGACAAGGAGATATAGGAAGAAAATAGAAGAAAAAAAACTTTATTAATTAACATTGTCAAATATGGGTGTAGTGGTCTAATGAGACTTCTCTGTATCCAACCCTGGACTAGTCTTCAATAACTTATCTAAATAACTTCAACAGCTAAATGTCTAATTCTTGCCAAGTTAATCATTGTACCTCTGACCCCATAGCTAGGGGTTTATTCACCTAACTAAGCTGGAAGGCTAAGTACTGAGGTAAAACTATCAAAAAATACTAATGAATGCACTCAAGCAAAAGTTTAAAAACCTAATGCACTGCTATAAAACAACCCTAAACCATCTGAAAGAGAATGCAGCTTCACAGAACATCAGAAATTAAAATTGCTTGAGGAATACCGCAGAGACAAAAAAAAAAAAACATTTTTAACCAAGCTCAAATCATCTACCTTTTAAATGAAAAGCTAGAGCATGATTCTTTTAACTAAAGAGGCAGGTTTTCTAGTGCACTGTAAAAACTATCGAGACAAGAATACCATGTAACCCTTAGACCCTGGGCTATTCATTATACAAGAAATGGCCTGTCTTCAACTCTCTTCACTATTTTTATTTATGAAAAAAAAAAACAAAACCTGCTGAAATGGACCAATAGTATTATGGGTTGGAATGGTGCTGAAACCCACAACTAATACCTTGTAATAATTAGTGCAGTTAGCACTCACCTAATGTTCACTAGTAAACATCCAAACAAACAAACAATACCTTGTAATAATTAATGCAGTTAGCACTCACCTAATGTCCACTAGTAAACATCCAAACAAACAAACAAACAAACAAGCAAACAAACAATCATCCAAACAAACAAGCAAACAAACAAACAAACAAACAAAGAAACAAACCCAAAGCAGAAGAAATGCTGAAGACAGCTGCTCAGCAGACTAACAAAACCTTCCCCTACTTGGGGTAAAATACCCTTTGGTTTGCTCAGGAAGAGGATAAATTCCACCCTATACCTGGCATGGGCACAGAGACAAACTCTTTTGCCAGTAAATGGCATTTGTCTTATCTATATGCTACCAGGGGATATTAAATCACTAACTTCATAAACATAGATGTAATCAGGCTTTAAATGTGTAGTTCAAATAAGCAGACAAACCAGATACTGGAAAGGGAAAGCAACATTTTTGCCAGTTTGATATTCAGACTTGTACATACACGGTAACATTATAAGAAATATTATTTGTTGAAATGAACTTTTTTTGTATAGATTAAGAATGGCTTTCAGTTTTAATTTAAGTGTATAAATTAAAAAAAAATGAACAAACATAGTTGCTAAGTAAGGTGATATGCAGAAATAAAACATTAATTAAATGAATTGCAGTTGTGTTCATCTTTTGTCTGTCGTTCCATAAAACTTAAATTTATCTGTTTCATAAATAGCATGGCACATGCTAGGGTGAATATGCTGGAGATATTCCTATACAAAGAACTAAGCTTGTAAAGTAATTACCTGATCAAAAGACACCTTACAACATCTTAGGTGTGTAGTAATATGTGTATCACTGATGCCTTAAGATGTCTTATATTCACATATATGTGATTTTGGAAGGCCAAATGACTAACACAAAAATCTTAATATATTAAGCCATAACTTTGTTTTGTAACACAAAGGTTATAAATATAACAATTTTGCTATATTGATGTACTACCCATGCTTTCTATAAGCTTTGCCCATGCATGGGCTCTCAAATGCAACTGGTAATTGAATGATTATTTTCTGTTGTCATTGAAAGTGTGTTGTTCCCTGTACGACTGAAATTGTAGAGATGCACTTTGGGTGTGGACCAAACTTTGGCCTACTTATGAACTGAACTGCATCCATAATTTTCTTTTAGATATGCATAAAATTCACTGCCATATTACATCCCATTGGGGGTTCTTTTTTAAGTTTAAGTTTGTAGACAGAGACCTGTCTTTAAGATTTAGTTCTAATTTGGTCAGTTTCATTTTTAATGGCTATAGTCAGTCACACAGCACTGTGACAATCTGTGCAAATTAAACAAAGCTCTTTTTACTCAGATATCACTTTGGATATATACTTAAAAGGGGAAAAATATATTTTTAAAGTGGAACTCTACTGCAATTTGAATATATTAGTGTTACAGTATCTAATTAACACTATATTAGTCAACCTTATCAAATTTATTGAAACAGATTTAGAGACATATGATGACTCAAAGTGTCAAAAAGAAAAATAAGTAACTTAAGTGCTTGCGGAATTTTTAAAACAGTCCATTTCATTATTTTCTAAATTGAAAGTATCCCTTCACCAGAAGCTTGTGCTATACAAGAGGAATACATAGAAGAGCTGCTGAAATTAACCAAAGATTATTTTTGCATAAGTTAAAAGCATACATAAAAAATCTAAAGCAGTAAAGAGAAAGTGAGAATATTAGACAATTCACAGAGCACAGGCAAAGGCAGCTTGCCTTCAGTAAATAGCAGGCATACTGAGGAAAATCTTGTTAAACATAAAAAGCATGACAAGGTTTGATTATGACTGTGATACTTGCATCACAAGACCACCATGGAAGGGAAACATTATATGAATCAATGACTTATGTGACCAAGAAATCCTTTCTAAAGATGAAAGTCTTGAAGTCCTATTTTCATGTATGTCAGCACACAGGATTGTATGATATAACATCCCATATTGTAGCCTGCTGTTACATCGGGTCTATATTATAACAGTGAAAGCTTAAAAGTAGCAAACACTGTATAATCGACCTAAAAAAAATTAAAACACAAAATTCAGAACAAACGGACCAACGATTTTTTTTCCCCAAGGAAAAAAAATCGCTGGTCTGCAAAAAATAAATAAATAAATAAAAATAACCCAAACACAAAATAAAGTAGGGGGCTTTTGAAACACCCAAATGGAGCCACTCCAGCAGCAAAAAAATCACAACACACCAGAATAATTTAGCGCTTTCGTTCACTTTACTTATGGAACTTCTTCAGAATTTTGAAGAAGTTCCATAAGTATAGTGAACAAAAGGGCTAAATTATTCTGGTGTGTTGTGATTTTTTTGCTGCTGGACTGGCTCCATTTGGGTGTTTCAAGAGTTTGTGTTTTTACCGAGTTCTGTGTTTCCAGTTTTTAATGTGGGGGCTTTGCCCCCCCTCCAATGTGGGGGGGGGTTGTGCCTCCCACACACCCCTACTTAAATATACCAACTCTGAGATTGCACCACAGTGGAGGAAATGGCAAAGTCCCGAAAACAGCCCAGTGATCCCCTGGGAAAAAAATCACTGTTCCGTGTCTTCGGGATTTTGCCATTTCAACATTTAGCTGTAGATTAAACAGCATTCGCTATATTAAGCATTTGTTTACTTAATAGGGAACCATAACATCTGTTAATTTAGAAATCATGAAATTTCATGCTTCATGAAAGCATTTATAGGGTAGGAAAAATGCAATATGAAATGCACAATATTAGTACTGTGTAAGAGGAGCATGAAGCATGTATTTTGGGAAAAGTAAGGAGATTAAAATCTTGGAGCTAGACTGAACATTAGAGAATATGTCAGAGGTAGAAGCCAAGAAAATAAAAAGAATACATACAGGCAAACAACAATGAGAAAGAGGTGTTCAAATATCAAAAGAATAAATAAAAGATACCCAGTCAAAAATTGTGTGTATGAATACAACTAGTTACAGAGGCAGTGACATGCCAAGTCTGTTGATAGTATGTGGGACAATTCCTATGCATAGGATGATGCCCGGTGAAGGGGTAAACATTAGCAAGGAACAATAAGTTAAACTAATATAAAAGAGTGTATTCAAATGCTCTAGTAAACCTGACTGAATATATTGCAAAGATAAGAAGAATGAAGGACGAAGAGACATGAAGAGACAGTATAGTAGGGCACACATACTGATGTGGCATTAGAAAGACAAAATGCTTTAGAAGACTGCAACAGGTGGAGAGAAGAACATGCATGTGTGTATATCATGAATGAGAATTAAAGCAACACAAGGCCAAAAGTACTGATATACAGATAATAAATACAGAAGTGAAAATATCAAGAAATTCAAATACGTCTGTAAGCATACTGAAAATAATATATCTCTACAAAGTTAAATGCATTGTCAAAATTCCAGAAAGTAACATGATTTGTGCCTGCAATTCTATAATGACTCAACTATAAAAGAGAGTTTTAAACAAGAGGGAAGCATAAATAGTAAACTAAAAGGCAATTTTCAATGCAGACATAGTGCTAATCATGACTTTCGCCCTATCATACAGCAAGATCACAAGAGGGCTTTCAGTAAAAAGTAACATAAGCAGAAATGCAAACAAAGACTGACAATCTTGGCAGTTTAATAGACAAGAAGAGTGACTTGTCTGAAGGGATAAGGAAGATTAATTATTACAAAGTAGATCAACACACTGACCTAAACATTCAATGTGCAACCTAATATCATAAGTCTATACCCTCCCTTTCAAAAATGGAGAACAATTGCTAGAGAAGCTATAAAAATGGATTTCACTGAAAAAGTGGCAGTGCATAAACTATCCGACTTGCTCATACTTACACCCTTAAAGCAAAAGAGACTGTGAGAAGTAAGGATATGTCCTTAACAGGAGAGCCAACAGAGCCAAAACAGGATGCAGATGTTTGATTTAAACTTATATCATAATAGAACTTGATGAAGCAAAACTGTTTATCAACGTTGGATGGTGCAGTGGTGCAGTGGTTTGTGTTGTCACCTCACGACATGAGGTTTCCCAGTTTGGTTCTTGGTTTGGTACCTTCTGTGCGTATCCTCCCTGCGTTCATCTGGGTTTCCTCTGGTTTCTTCCAACATTACAAAGACATGCATCTGGAGTGTTTTCCCCTGGCCTTTGCTGAAAGTTGTCTCGTTCCAAGTTGGACTTTCCTAGTAATCAAATGTTAAATAAATAAAATTGATTTAAAATCAAATTTTCATCAAATGAAGTTATACCAAGATGACTGGAGCATTAGTACTTTTTCAAGACAAAAAAATGTTCAAGAGATGTAGTAGACTGAGCTTTGGTAACTGTAGTATACTGGAGTTAACTGGAAAAAATGGAAATGAGACTGGAATGGATGTCTTTATTGATAATTACCCAAACTTGTGCTGAACAGGTGCCAGTCTCTCCTTTATGGGCCAAGTCTTTTTGTACTTTTCAGAATGAATTCTGCATATGCTGAAGTTCAGTTAAAAACACCTTATTAGATGTTAACAATATCTGAATACTGTCTCCAATAACAATGCTAATAAATAATAACGGTCTGTAGAAATTCTGGAATGCTGGATAACAGTAACACTGATGATAAAGATATCCAAAGTTTCTGTATGTATACTCTGGTTCTCCAGAATAATATCAACTGAAATAATCTTTTCCTCCTGAATAGTATGGATATTTGACCTGATTTCTGTACTAAGGCTCGAGTGCCTGTACTGCAAAAACCTTTTGCATATTAATCCCATATCTAACTTATCTGACTCAACTGACTGTGTCTGAAATATTTCCTAATAATACTAAAACCCTGTAATGTTTTACATGCTTCTTTAGCCTTGGTTTTCAAGCCTTGTATTGCATGTGCTTCACACTGCCTAACGGCCTATTCTTTATCTAGCAGTCCATTGCAAGTAAACATATCTTTCTCTTGAGAACAGAACATTCTGTAGCTTTCCCTTGAAAACTGTTATTTCTGCACATCTCATGCTTAGCCAAAAGAATATCTCTTCCTTTCTACTGAGTACTCTTTCCCTGAAACTGAATGCATACATGAAAACACAACACTGATTCACTCTCTCTCTCTCTCTCTCTCTATATATATATATATATATATATATATATGTGTGTGTGTGTGTGTGTGTGTGTGTGTGTGTGTGTGTGTGTGTGTGTGTGTGCGCGTGCGAACCTAAAATGGTCTAAAAAGCATAGGACTGACAGTATAAATATCTGAACTGCAAAATATCTACACTGAAAATATGGAAACACAAAATACTGATAAAAATGGAGTTATACTAGAGAAGGGTTGATGCTCAGAGCTCAGTATATATAATTATATATCTAAATATATATATATATATATATATATATATATATATATATTTATATATATATATATATATATATATATATATATATATATATATGGATTCCTATTACAAGAACAAAAGTTCAATACTTCGAACTTGTAATAGGAAGCCTCACTTCTGCGAAAGTTCACTTTAATGAAAGTGAACTTTTGTGTAAGTGCACTTCACCAAAGACACAACAGCACAGTGGAGGACATAAAAAATAAGCTATGTCCTCCACTATGGTGTGATAGTCATGGACCTTAGGGTTAGGGCATGGGGTAGGGTAAGGGGATAGTTAGTAAAGCTATCCCCTTACCCTAACACATCCCCTAACCCTAAGGTTCGTGACTATCACACCATAGTGGAGGACATTTCTATGTCCTCCACTGCGCTGCAGTCGTCACGGACCTTAGGTTTAGGGCACGGGTCATGGTAAGGGGATAGCCCTACAGTCTATCCCCTTACTATGACCCATGCCCTAACCCTAAGGTCAGTGAGTGCTGCACGGAAGCTCAGTACAACACCCGTTCATTGTACTGAACTTCGCGTGAGTGCACTTTCGATTAAGTGCACTTTCGCTGAAGTGAGCATTTCATGCACTATTTCAAATTAGTGAAAATTCGACCTAGTGTATGGAACCCATATATATATATATATATATATATATATATATATATGTATATGGGTCTACTTTGACCCATCAGAATTTCACTATAGCAAAACTAAGTTTCGCGAGTCCAGTTTCACGAAAGTGCATTTCTCTGAAAACCCACGTTTATGAAATTACAGTTCAGCGAGATTGTTGTAGATCATGGTATAGTGGGGATAAAGGAATATTTCCTTTTCCCCACTGTAGTGTGATCTCAGATTTGGTATATATTAGTAGTGGGGTGTGAGGGGTGCAGGGGGCCTTGCCCCCCATGCATAAGTCAGTTTAGTGTATGTCTTTTTTTTTGTGAACTGTAGTTTCAAGAAAGTGCATTTTCACAGAAATGCACTTTTGCAAAACTGGACTTGTGAAAACCTTTGCTAAAGTGTAATTTCAATGGGTCAAAGTAGACCCCATATATATATATATATATATATATATATATATATATATATATATGTATGTGTGTGTGTGTGTGTGTGTGTGTGTGTGTGTGTGTGTGTGTGTGTGTGTGTGTGTGTGTGTGTGTGTGTTTCTATGTGTCTGT
>NC_056734.1:322808506-322853506 GCF_019279795.1 Protopterus annectens | reverse complement strand
AATGGTGGAAGGCATGGAGGTGAATGCCAGTGCTGCAGAGAGTTCCAGCAGAGTTATGGAGAATTCAAAGGTTAGTTTTCAGCAAAATCTGTTTGCTAAAGCCAAAAAAGAGGAGATGATGAGTGAGCCTTGTCTTATTATAACCCTCCCATTGGGAGGGAGGTGGGATGCTATAATAAAAGAAAAGTTCATGCAGAGCAAGCTGGAAAATGAAGGAGATGTTTCATGGGGAGATATTATGGATAAAGTATGAAAAGAAGAAGCAGAATTGATCCTGAAAGATGATGGTGGAGCAGAAAGGATTTCTTATGCAAAAAATGTGAAGAAAGGTGTTAGGGAAGTAACAGAAAAGAAGCGTAAAGCAGACAAGAATATGAAGCGAAAGTATGTAGTGAGACTTCAAAATAAAGAAGAACATGAACTGGGTAGGTATGAAGTTTGGGACAACTTAATGCTTCCTTTGGATGTAAAAGCCCAAGAGGTAAGAGATTTTATCCTTTTAAACAAATGGAATCGAAAATTTTCTTGGGAGAATACAAAAACAGAAGGGCTGTAATTCCTGGAACTTATATGAAATAAAAACATTTAACATGGAAACAAAAAAGATTCATGAGCATTTTCAAACTGAAGCAGAAAGAGAGACTTTAAAAGGACATTTGAAATGTTTATGTAAAGAAGTATTAGACATTGCAAAATGTTATGATAAAAATCGTTTATGGACTGGGGGATAAGAATGTAATATTCTATTAAAAATTAAAAAAGGATAAATTCATACATATTCCAAGTATGACAAATGTTGAAGGACATAAGGGTATTGTAAAATATTGGGGACAACAGGAAACATGTTTTTGTGTGGAAAATAAGGACATTTCATAAATAATTATGATAAAATGTAATGTAACATTTGTGGGAGACTAGGTCATGACACGAAAAAAGTAAACTGAAATTTAATAAATGTAATAAAACTGGGCATTTATGGATGGATTATATAACTGACCTACACTGTAAAAGTTGCAGACTCCAAATCTGATCTCAAACCAGTGACAAATGGAGTACCACAGGGTTCAGTGCTGAGACCTATCCTGTTTGGTATCTACTTCTCTGAAGTACAGGCTAACAAAGAAGGCCTCTGGCTAACGAAGTTCGCAGATGACTGCAAACTAGAAGCCATAGTCAAGTCCCCAAATGATGTGGACATCCTAAAAAAGGGCCTCACTGAGACAGATGCCTGGTGTCAGAGCCATGGCCTCAAGCTCAATGCCAAAAAGTATAGTGTCATCCCCTTTGGTAAAAACTCTGTATCCAAGAACTACCACTTAGGCAGCAATCTACTTAACACCGAATGTGTGATAAGGGACCTTGGGACCCAGGTGGACAGTAGTCTCTCCTTTGATAGTCACATTGCCACAGTAGTCAGGAAGTCCTTCTACGTGGCACACCTCATCATAAAAGTGTTCTCATCCAGGAAAAAAGAGGTCATTGTTCCCCTCTTCTCAACACTCATTAGACCCATTATAGAGTACAATGCCCCCTTTGGAATGTACCTCACAGGACATCTGCAGCAGCTGGAAAGGCCACAGAAGTACCTCACAAAGAGGATTACTGGCCTCAAACAAATGCCCTACACTGACCGTCTCAAAAAACTCCATTTTACTCCATAGCATATCGCCCTTCCAAGGTGATCTCTGCCTAACATACAAAGCTATGTCAAACCCAGAGCTGTTGGACATGCTACACCTAAAGAAATCCCAATCCCTCCAAGCTACATGCTCTAGGGACCTAAACCTTGTCATCATAATAAACAGGACATGCTGGAGGGATAGATTCCTGTCCCAGAGACTTCCCATACTCTGGAACAGGCTACCCATCTATGTCAAGCAAAGTTCTTCATTAGCACTCTTCAAGAAAAATCTTGATGAGTGGATGGGAAATAGGAAATACACCCCGGGGATCACTTTTGTGTCTCTGCTCGACAGTGGCACAGGAAAATAACATTCTTGGGTGGCATAAACCAGAGAATCTTGTTGGCTAGGATTACATAGACCCTTGGGCCGATAGCCTAGTACCTACCTATGAACCTATGAATGTGAAGAAAGAAGACAGTGGACAAAGAGAAAAAATGGTAGAAATGGTGAAAATAGAAGAAAAGTTAGATAAAGAAGGTTAAAAAAGAGGTATGAAAGAAGGAGTAGAGGAAGATTCTGAAATAAGTGATGGTGAAGATATAAGTTGAGATATAGTAAAAGGGAAAAAAAGAGAATTTGATTCTTAGAAGGATAAAAGACAGAAAAAATAAAGGAATAGGCACAAAAGGAAATGAACAAGAAATAAAATATAATTATAATCTCTAGAAAGTTAAGAAAAAGGGAAAGTAATAACTTTAGGATACTTTCAGTGAATGTGAATAGTATTAAAATATAGTAATAAGGAATAAGGGTTTTGGAATGCTGTAGTAAATGTGATGTAGATGTAACTGTATTAGAAGATACAAGATTCTTAGCACATGTAAAAAAAATATAAGCTGAAATATTATGGGGAGATAATTTGGAATTTGGGAAATTATAGGAATTATTTGTAGAAATACAATATAATATATTCTCTAGTCTGTATTATTTATTTATTTGTTTATTATTAGTTTATTTTATTTATTTTACATTTGTTGACCTGGTTAGTCCAACCGAGTTAAATAGCCCCTTTTCAGTGGAGGCCCGAGGAGAAAAGCTGCAGCAGATTATACAAAAAAAAATATATATTAAGCATAAGCAAATAACAGTTTAAGCAGAAGAATGGAAAAATCTTGAATATATACAGTAGCAAATTAATGAAAAGAAGTCAACAAGTAGAAATATAACAATAATTGGCAGTAAGCATGCAGTGCATATTAACATCACAATAATTAACAGTAGACTCACTCATCTAAGTCACTGTCAGAGTGTAGTAGAGAGCATGAAGTTAGAGTAGTGTTATAGTAAGGAATTTATAAGATATAGAAAGGACAGTTGGTGGAATTTACTATTTTTTATTTTAATTTATTATTAATTAATTGCATATTATGTATTAATGTATATAACTTTTGTAAAAATTGGAAGATTAATTATTGTGGACTTAAATGGGAAGAACATGTATATAGAGTTATAGCACTATATGTTACTTGCAAAGAAAAAGAAAGTTTATTTAACCAAATTTTAGATTATGTAGTAGAAAATATGAATATTATATTGACAGAAGAAAGGAAATGATGTAAGAAAATTATTAAAAGTTATGAGATGTGGTAAATTAATGCTCTGGGATAGAAATTCATGGACTTATAGAAGAGTTACCTATAAACTTGAAGTAGATTATGTTATAATATTGGAAGGACTAATCATAAGGGAGGATAATCAAGTGATACAGGATTTTTGGATCATTTAGCTTTATGGATAGAGATAAAGGAAAATAAAGAATATATAAACATAGGCAAAGGAATAAAAAAGTTAAATGAGAAGATATGGGATAAAAAGTAAAAAGATTAATAATGCAGTTGTTGAGAGATCATATTACAATGAGAACATTCTATAAGGATTAGTCTGAATGGTGGATGAATTTTAAGATTAAATATAAAAAATGTTATTTACAGTGGTAGTATGATGCAAGAAAAATGGACAAAGTAAAATATAAAGAATGTACAAAGATGCATTGGGGTATTTGGAAAATAATGATAGAGAATATTTTGATAAAGAGAAAGAATTATATAAAAATCAAAAGGAAAACTAAAGAACTATTATTCAAGCAGATGTTTTCATTAGGAAAAAGAAAAGAAGTTCCTACATATTTAAGTAGACTAGTAAAGGAGGATAGCTTTATAATGAAGGAAATGAAAAATACAAAAGGAAAAATAGAAAGGACTCATGAGCAAATTATGAATATTGTTGTAGAATATGAACAAGAGATGTTTGTAAAAGAAGAAAGGTAAATTAAAGATAATAGGAGAAGTAAAAATGTTCAGAACAAGAGAATAAAGAATTTAAAAATGAGATTCCTTTATATGAGTTAGATAACGCATTAGGACAAGTAAATATAGATTCAGCTTCAGGGCCAGATGGAATAGGAAGTGAAATGTATAAAAACATAACAGAAAGGCAAAAATAATATTTGATAAAGATTTTATGTATAAAGAATTATGCAGTGGGATACTTAAATTTATCTGGAATGTTGTTTTGTCTTTCGGCTTTTCCCGGTTAGGGGTTGCCACAGTGGAACTCCGGCCTGCTAATGATTGGCAGTAGATGTTTATGTGCTGGCTTGCTGGGCCTAATGCACAACCTTCAACAAAGGAATGCCCATTCACGCATGTCGCCACACAGAAGACGGTCTAACTGAGAATCGAGCAGGCAACATCTAACTGTGAGGTGACAACGCTACCGCAGCACCACCACCGCATAAATGAGTCAAAAATATAATGAAAAACTGCAGACCAAGTATACTGAACAATACTGATTATAAGAGTTTTTATGAAAATATTACAGAAAAGATTTGAAACAATGACAACAAATGTTATGGAGCCCAGTATGTATAGTATAAAAGGGAAGGGATGTCAAGAATTATGATTAATAATGATAAAAGAGATTGTCAATGATATTATAAACAGAGGAGAAGAAGAAGCTGAACTTATGATAGGGGGTCTTAATAAAACATTTGATACAATAGGACATGGGATCTTATGGGTAATAATGAAATAATACAACATAAAGAGGGAAATGAGGAAAGCATGTATGTCTGCTTATAGCAATAATAAAGCAAAACGTTTGGTAAGTGGTTAGTTAAATAAAGAGGTACAAATGATAAGGGGTTTGAGACAGGGATGTCCAATGAGTTGTATACTCTTTTCTTTAACTGTGAATGTAATTGTAAGTAAAATGAATAATACATTGAATAAAGCAGATGATGTAATGCCTGAAGGCTTAAGAATCCCAGTCTAGTTAACTTACACAGACGACATTATAACAATAACCAGATGTGGATAAAAGAAGTAATATGTTACTGTAATGAATGTTAATAAAGAATATGAATGAATTTGAAAAATAAAAAAATAAATGGTTAGGAGATATGATTAAGATAGGAGGAATATAATTTACAATGAATAAAATTTATATTTTAGGTTTAAAATTTGGTAATAAGATTGTAAGTAGGATGCAATGGGAAAAGATAATAGAAGAGTTAAAAGGAATTTGCTTGCTTTGGAAAACATATACCCTATGATTCAACAAACTCTGTGTTGGGTCTTTATGAAGCCTACATAGAGTTTACATGTGTGTGCGGTGATGCATGGCGAGTAGCAGCACACATGGCTACCTAATGCATATTAATGCCATGTGCTGCATCTAAGTGAAGTTTCATAGCTAGTAACAATGTTGCTGGCCAGGAAACCATGTAAGGAAATGTAGATAGCGATTCTGTTCACAGAATAGCACCTGTGGTCCTCAGTTCTGCGTGGAATGCCACAAGAATCACCAGTGTTTCATAGATAGGTCTCAGTCTGTTAGTTCAACACATCTGTACAAGGGCCATGATAATGCAGGAACAATTAAACAGAAACACGGACATATTTGACATAGAAGTCACATACTGATCTGGTAGAATGAAACTCAAACATACCTCTTAGCCTCTTAGAGCAAGAAATCTGGAAAAAGTCAGAAGTAATGAGGTGACAAATGGCCAAAAATAGGGATGGATTCTAATAGTGTTCTTACAAACCTAGAAAGCTGATAGAATAATAGGTTTTATGGTAGCATGAATTTTCTGAAGAGTGTGAAGTTTGAAACTGAAATGTTTGTCATTATTTTCTGACTTCAGTCTGCAATGACATGCCAATGATTTGCCAGAACACCAAAATCTTATGAAGAAAAGATCAAAAATATGAGACAAAAACTGGACATTGTGCACAAATCAGGACAGTTGAGAGGTAAGACCCAAATGGATATAATATTGAGCCACAATAGTCCTGAGATCATCCCAGTGATATGGCAGAAAGCCACAAATTTGGTAAGGAGCACATCTGGATATTTTGTGAAACTCTGGACAGTTGATAATTATAAATTTTAAGTACATCGTCAAACACAGTACAGGACAGTGCATCTACAGTGCAGAGTATTGTGAAATCCCATTCCTATCATTCTGTACTGAAGTTGTATAAATGATTCGTAAGGGTACATGGACTGTCATGTAAAATAAGCACTCTGGGGAAATGTGTGTATTGAATAGGGACAGACAGATGAATTGTAAGAATGAACACAGGGAAAGAGGACAGGTGAAACAACCTAATGTACAGCAGATGAGGGCATGTCAATGGAAGATGGTTGCAGCAGCAACACCAATCACATATCTATATGGCACAGTAGGGACTGTACAATAAAAATGTTTTATGTGACTGTCATACAAGGTGACATAACAATGGGGAGGATGTCTGTGTGGGATAAGCATCCATATGGGAATAATGCAGAGGACATCTAACAGGCATCCAACATACAATTGGGGTAGGGTGCATATTTTGAAGCTGTGCAAACTGATATGCCTGAATATGAGTGTACTCTTAGCAGAGGTCTCTAGCAAGGTGGGCACAGGTAAAGGATCATGGAAAACATTACAAGAACCAACCACAGTCATAGACAATATCAAATAATACGTCAGTAATCCCATGCCTCTGACATAACACAAATGCACACACACACACACGCACACACACACACACACACACACACACACACACACACACACACACACACACACACACACATATACACACATATACACACACACACACACACACACACACACACACACACACACACACACACACACACGCACACTTCAACAATTGTGATATATCCATACACTATGAGGGCAACCACGAACACTGTTCCAGCACTGTAACATCTGCTGGAGGTGTTAGGAGGGACACTGCTATACCTGTATGTGACAGTATGAGCAATACAGGCTAGATGACTGGTGTGCATGACACACACACACACACACACACACACACACACATATATATATATATATATATATATATATATATATATATATATATATATATACATATATATATATATATATATATATATATATATATATATATATATATATATCTACACAGATATGGCATAACCCACACTGTTACAAATGACATACATGCCATTAATGTTGTGAAACTCCTATGTATGTAGTGTGTGCATCAGAAGAACAGGTAGCACACCCTGACTGGTGTTCTGCACCATCAGACAGTCATGTATATTCCACAAAAGAATGCCTAAGTATGACCAGTAAGTTGTGTGACAGCTCACTCTGACAAAGGTGGTACTTTTTAATTACACATCACTGGAAGATGTGTAGGAAGGTACTCGAAGAAGGGTGCATTGTACCCAGTATTGCTGTGTTGAAGTCTGGGAACTATGACGGTATTATGGCATCTGATGTTGATGTCTTTTACCTACCCAGTATTGGTGTTACATTCAAGGGAGTAGTCAACACTGTGCCACATGGTGGTGGATGTTCGAATTACCCTGTACCCCAGGACAGGGGTCGCATACCTAGTGATTTGATTATAGGGTGTGATACATGCATAATACTTGGGTTGTGTGTTTGTGTACCTGACTTAACAAATCCCCCATGTTTTTTTGTCATGCAGGTGTTATCATGGCTGTGGCAGCAATATTTGGTATGTGCTAATACTGTCTGTATTATACTAATATCACAGTTGGAATCAATTATTGCCCACCATCTGTACGCCTTCAGGCAACTGTTTGGAATTAAGATGTGTATGTCATCTGTGACATCCATCGCTTAAATAATGGACAGGATAGGGCCTAGCAGACAGCCCTGATGTATGAACCTGATCACTGGACCTGAGATATAAGTCACTTAACATATGCCAACATAGTGAGATGCCATGTAGGTAATGCACTGGTCTACCCAGTTGGTGATATGGCTATTTACTACCAGATATGAGAGTGTTGATTGAATACCTCAGGGTGGATTTGTGTCAAATGCCTTGACCTGGTCAAGTTCCAGATGATGATAGTGTTGTCATTATGCATGCCCTCAATTTTCTCTTTGAGGACATCTGTCAGATGTAACAGACATGATCTAGCATTAACGAGTCACATATGTCTGTTGGACACAGCTGGAATATTACTAGTGTCCTTTTAGAAAAGGTCTATGATGACATGTTGGTCTACCTCATATAGATGCACGTTGATGTACACCCTGCTATGGGAACATAGCCCATGTGGATGGTGTATTAAAGTGTGGATTCAACTGTATCAGAAAGGTGTACTCCCTGAGTTATGCCATAGATGGTCTGTGATGTTGTCACAGCCCGGTGATTCCATGTGATAGGCCTGGATGAAGGTAGACAGTGCATACTGCCTATTGTGACCTGGCCTAGGGTTTTGACTCAATCCCCATATGGAGATCTCATTGAGAAGCCATTCAAGCTGGGGATTAATCCCTACTTCTCTAGATGGGTAACCAATTGGCTCACTGACAGAACACATACTGTAAAAGTTGGTGAATCAACCTGTACCAGTAGAGCTGTCACCATTGGCAAGCCCCAGGGATCTGTGCTTGGCCCTTCACAGTATGTACTCTATTTCTTGACAGTTCAGGTTAAAGTATATGGCCTTTAGATTACCAAGTTTGCAGATTCTGTCATATTGGATGCAATAATTGAATCCACTAATGATGATGACATAGGAAAGGAGGAGGTAACAAAGACAAATCATTGGTGACAAAGGCACATGATCTACAAATACATGCGGAAATGTGTCTTTTTTATGTTGTCCATCTGAGAAGTGGAATTTCATCTTAATTACAGCATTGAAAACAGTCCTGTTATGCTGAAACCCAGTGATGCAAGTACTGGGAACACATGGAACACATGTAACTAGCAATCTGAACTTCGACCACCAAGTGTCCACAGTGGTATTGAAAGCCTATGTTGTGCACATCATAAGTCATGCCATCATATTCAGATCTAAGGATTTTATGACAGCACTATAGTCAGACCTCAGCAGAACACTAATAGAGTATAATGCTCTCATTTGCATGTACCTCACTAGAGACATGTAGCAGTGGAGAGACCACAGGGGTTTCTCTTAAAGAAAACACAGGTCCTACAAACCATGCCGTGATGTATGTGGATAGATTAAAAGATATGTCACTGTAATCTGTCTTGCATATAATAAGGTGACATCTGTCTGGCCTCCAGGCCCATCTCTGACCCTGCATTGGTGAGTGTACTGCATATCCCCAAATATGTTATAGCTGATGACATCAGCAGTGTGTTGAGGACAATATGGTAATAACATGGTCCCACATGCTGGTGTAAAATGTTTTCTGCAATGTCAGGCAACAGCATGCACAAACACGGAGGTATGCAGAATACAGAACTAAGTACTTTACACAAGCACTACTGTAGAGGTGTGATTTTTACAACAGTGCAGGTCAACTTGTAGTAGATGACATCAGCAGGCGATATGGGAGACAAGAGTGTGGGAGGCCTGCATGAACATGGATGTGTAGGCATGTGCAAGCATCAAATTTCTGGCAATCTGTAATACTGCAGCAGTAACTGTAGGATGCAGACTTCTGCTGTTATATCTAGACACACATTTACATACACCATGTTGAGTGCAGTGAGAAGAGAACCCCTACCTATCTAATTGCACAGACTACAGAACACAGTACATTATGTAAGCACCACAGCACAAGTCTGATTTTTACAAGAGTACTGGTAACCTTATAGTAGATAACATCAGCAGTCCATGTGGGTGACCAGAAGCTGGGAGGCCTACATAGGTTCATAGCTTCATAGGTTTATAGGAGGCTACTAGTCTAATGGCCCTAGGGCATTTACAAGCCTAGCTCTGTAAAAACACAAGTACCCTTATGGAGCACAGTTAGATAGTCATTGTTATCAGAGAAGTTTTGTGAGCAGTACTGACTGGCCCTGTCTATGAGGGATATAGGTGCCTCCCAAGAGGTGACTTTACAATAACCCAACCAGTTGTCACGGTTGTGTTTGAACAGTGTCATTAAGGAGCACTGTTTCACATGCAGTAGAAGCCAATTACAGAAGAGTGTCAATTGCTGGGGGATATATCTGTGTCTCCAGCATTTTCTGTTTATGTCACAGGCTATATTGATAATCCTGTAGCAAATTATTCTTGTCCCATTTGAGTTGCAGATCTCTAGGATTTGCAGTAGGGCAGGGTCTGAGACTGCTCTGTAGGGCAGGCATAATTCACTTCTTAGCAACCTGCATGATACTGAGTACAGTGACAGGTCTTTCATTCTTTCCATGTATGTCATGTTTGGAGGCCCTGGATTCTCCCAGTCGTAAACCTCTATGTCTCCTCCAATTGCTGCAGTTGTTTGGAGAGGTACATTTAGAAGGAAGCAGCATACTCAATTAGCGGTCTGATAAATGTAGAGTACAGCAGAGCTATGACCTCCCTGGTCTTGGATGTGATGTCCATATGTATGAGATGGACAATGCAGAATGTGTGTCTTACCACTATGTACACATGGTGATGAAAGTGTAGATTGCTATCAACATGAATTCCCAAGTCTCAGAACACTGTGTTTGAGTTAGAGGGGTCTTATGTATATCATAATTAGCATGGAAACTTCACTGCCAAAGGGGACAATAAGACGTTGTTGGCTTTAAGGTTCAGTCAGTGCATTTGGCACAAATCATTTGTCTGTGTCAGCCCCTTCTGTAATATTTTACCATCATTGGGGGACTCTATATGAGTGTGTCCAGTTAAAAGTCTTCTGCAAACTTGGTAAACCACAGGCCATCTACTGTTGCCTGAGATTCAGGGAAGTAGTTTCCAAATAGTTGACAGCCCAGCACAGATCTTTGTGGTATTCCTCTGGTACATCAGCTAGTAGTAGAGTGCAGGGGTGTAGTCCTCAACTTTGAGAGTCTATGTTCTGTCAGTGAGCCAGTTGGTTATCCCTCTAGTACTGTATGGCCTAATTCCCATATGGGAGATCTTCACTATCAGACATGAATGAGGGAGAGTGTCAAAGATGTTGGATAACTCAACATAGGTGGTATGTCCTGTTATCCTTCATCCAGGTCTTTGGGGTCAGTATCAAAGAAGTCCACAAAGTTCAGTAAGAAAGATTTACCCTTGACAATAACAGAATGGGTCGGGTCAAGTGTGTTGAAGGTCACCTATGTCCCTGTGGATAAGGTCCATGCTGATTCCTTCCCTAACCATGCAGATCATGTTTTTTAGGTTTTGGGTCAATAGTTCTGCATGTTACCAGATTGATGTGCATTACATATCACACATTTCATCTTACTTCCTGTAGTGTAGGTGATATATGTGTAGAAAAAGTACTGAGACACCAGGGTTGCAGTGCTTTGGAAGGGTGGGAACAAATGGCTGTATTGCAAATATGTGACATATTGTTAGATAGGCCTTCAGTTTGTAATGTTTCCACATGTAGATTTATGTCATAGACAGGAAATGGACAGCAAATAGCAGTAATACAAAATAATATTTACTTCTCCATAGCATGGCGAGCATTGGGTTTGCTCAGAGTTTGGCAAAGTGTATACTCATGTGAGATACACGTTTGTGTGTACTTAAGCAGTGAACAAATGCGAGCTGCAGTGCTAAAGTCTGACAGTTAGGTATGAATCTAACTGAAACTGTGGGAGTAAGTGTTACTGAATTAATACATTCTTTTTTGGGCCCAGATGGCACTGGGTTCAAATCCAGGTCTATCTAATACTTTAAAAACTTTTATTTAAACATTGATAATACAATAACATGAATTCTTTATAGTATATGTGTAGCTATGTGTTGGCATAGTGCAGTGGGACTAAGCAGCAGTGCACAGAAGTAATGCATCGTTTTGCCACTGCTCATTGTATCGGCAGGTTGGTGCATGATGTGCACCTCCACACAAACATGGAGTCCAAAATGTGAAGGGATATATTGCTTTTGCAGCATCTTATGTGTGTTGTGTGTGATTCTATTTTTTTTCACCAGAATAAAGTGGTGAAATGGGGAGCAAGTATGAGGAAGAACAAAAGGAAAGCAGGAAAGGAATGTGGAGGAGGGAGGTAGGAAAGAGCCATAGCTTTCCATTTCTTTAACAGTGTAAACTGAAAATATGTGCAGAATATGAACTGAATTTGGACTGTCACCTCCAGAGAGAGGGTGACCACAACACAATCATGTTGCATAGCCAATTGGAAATACAGAGGAAACCTGGTTAACAAAACGGTACTACCACAAATACTGGTTCAGAACAAGAGGAAGTGTACCAGAACCATGAAAAAATGCACGTATCACTGTTTATTTGCAAGTAAAACTTTCACAATTAAAAACTGCTTCATCGGGCTTAAAATGATTTTTGTGGTTCTGGTACACTTTTTCTTGTTTTGTTTAGCCAATTGGACCAAATCAAGTGTGTCAAGAAGACACATGTGTGAAATGGACAGCTATGTATGGGATGATGTTTTTTTTTCTTGTGGGGCAGATGCCCAATTATTTTTCATTTGAGAGAGAGCATAATGTTGGGGAAGGGACATAGGTATTTCTGGGTCAGGTAAGTTGAGTAGGTGAGGAAGCAATTGCAGACAGTCAAGACAAACAAGACAAGAGACAGGGATGTTGATGGACACAAAAGGTTGGGGAACACCATGATTGGTGTGAGAGTGGGGGAAACCTGGGCCCACAGCCATCAAGCTTGATGACAGTGAGAAATGAGTCCTCACCCATTGCACTGTCATCACTCTCACCTTACTCTGCTTGTGGCTGGAGTGCTTGATGTCTCCTCCTCCTCCTCCTCCTAGTACACAGCATGAGGTTGAGTGGTGCACCACCCTATGCACCATCCCTGGCAACTCGCTGCGGGTAATGAAATCACCACTTCCCAGAGTTTACCTCGGGACCAGTCTCTGGAACAGGAGTACCTGAGGGTGTGGGTAGTGCAGAGTCAGCAGAGGCAGTGTTACCAAGTTGGCTCCCAGACATGCTGAGAATCAGTGCTGCAGCCAGTGGAGGGGAAGCAAGCTGATCCAATGGGGCTGGCCCACCTCGCTGTCCAGTGGTGAGTTTAGTGATGTGGTACTCATGGATGGCAGGGGACATTCTGATAATAAAAATAAACAATAAATAAAATAAAAATAACATTAGAAATTATTTATAAAATAAAATGCAAATAAAATGTAAAGATATTTATAAAATAAAATATAATAAAAAGTATTTTTAAAAATTAAATATAAAATAAAAATAAAGAACATAAAACAGAGAGATAAGGGTTGGGGTGACAGAAAAAAAAGATATAAGATTAGTATCATCATATGTGACATACAATGCATTAATACAGTTATGCAACTCTATTATCTTAAGTTTTGCATTTTCCGTCTACCTCCAAACAGATACACACTATACTACAGATTGCGGCAAATAATTCTTGAAATGTGCATATATTCCACATATGCATGAGCCAGTTCTACAGATGACAGTTTACAGTAGGGCATTTATACCACTGCTATACAAGTTTTAATTTAATGTAAATATAATTGAAGGAATAACAGTATGGTCTAGTTGTGAATTGTGGTATTTGAACCCACAACCTCTGACTAAAGTCTAATATTGAACTCTTACAACTGGTTTGTGCTACTGACTTAAAATATAATGTATACTTACATTTATAGTTGGGATATGCATGCTGAATTTTATACAACTCTAAAAAATACCCAAAAAAGCTTTTTTTAACTTTTAATGCTACAATAACACTTCTCTTCTGCTGCATCCATACCCCTTGCTCCCCACAGTCACTCCAATCTAACCCATCAGCCTGTATATTGAACAGCTGATCATTGGCAGTTGTGGAAAAAAACAGAAAGGAACAGAAGACCGTTATGCATTCCAGGCTTGCCTATATTCAGCTTCTTAATTCTAACAAGTACTCTCTTGAGTTGATACTTATACAAATGTGGAAAGTCCTCAGTCCTAAATTCCTCACTCCAATGGTCAAGAGTATCCCTCTTCCTCCTTTGTAGGTCATTAAAATGATGAATACATTGTTGTCCAGTTTGAGGGATACCAGTGACAATGGATACAGCCTGGGTTAAACTATTCTGTACCTCAGACTTGTACTGGAAGCTAGAATACTCCCCCCTGCAGAAGCCTTTGGCTGTGGTGATTTACTAGGAGTCCAGTGAATATCCTGGACTCCTGGACACCACACCACTGTGTCCTAAACCTGTTAACTTCCCCACTAATGTCTGCCATGTCTATTTGCCAACAGACTGATAGCATTGGAGACTGATGTTTTCTAGCCAATTCCAATATCGAGTTTACTGTATTGTGCACAGTCATGCAAATCAATTGTGGTATGGTACACAGAGAGCAGCAGTGCCAACAGTGAGGAATTAAATAATTGCAATTGTCGATTGGTTATTATTAATAAAAGAGTTTGATATTTCTATGACGGGGAGCATCTAAATTTATCAGTTTCATGATGCACTAAGAATATTTAAGAAGAGCAGTCTGGGAGCTTTATTGTACGCCTTCAGGTTCTACTTTTTTGGATTTATTGTTTTTTTTTTTTGGTGGAACGCTTGCAACTCTGTTGTGGTTTACACATGCATATGTCTGACCTGACAAGCTTGTTGGATGTACAAGAAGTTGTGTATGTGTCTTAGGCATATGTGAAGGCCATGCAAGTCCAGATAGCAGGCTTATACTTACAGGAATATAGTACACAGTATACCCCCTGTCATACATCTGATAATAAATGTGGTAATACGTAGATAAATAAATAAATGAGACAGTAATAGTGCCTCATCCATCATACATATAAAAACTATCAGCTCCACTATCTAAAGTGTCATAAGTGAGAGTGACTATAATGGGAAGTAGAGCAACAGTAAAGGTGTGTGTGATATCTTATATTATAACCAAGGACCATGTGCATGGCAGTCCTACACTTACACCTGTTGCCATAAGAATGTTGACATAACACTTGTCTATATTACAGAACTGGCTGTATAGTTACACAAAGACAGGTGTGTCACAGGCCTGTTTATGTTTCTATTACAGGAGGCTGTTGGGATAACTTATGCATACACAGTAGAAATAAAGCAGCACAGGATGGCATGTCAGCACAGCAGGCATATGTCATCAGCAAGGTACAGTACTATAACTGTATGGCCCCATAGGTTCATATGTGTATAACAGACTAAAAAGGACAATGTTGGCATTCAGCGTACTCATGCATCCCTAATCTGTGAGAAGGTCTGCTACCCTTCATAAGTGCCACCAGGGTTCTAATGGAGATGACGCATCTACATATATCCTGTGTCCAGTACCAACAGTTGCCTTGCAACAGTTATAATTGTTGTGTTGTGTATCCCAATGTGTAACCTGCACCTGATGTGTATCACAGTAAATGTGTGTGTGACATGCATGGGGGGCCTGTTTCATGTAGGATGTATTGCCTGTGTTACATACCTGTTTCACCAGCATGTACTATGCATACCACACTGATGGTGTGTAGCACAGGTGACACATGTGTTAGTCCTGTCATGGATACAACAGGATGTACACAGTGGGAACTGACACCTCCCTGTTTGGAGACATATGCATCCCCTCCAAAGTATTTCGGAGACAAACTACACATGCATTGTCCTGACATGGCGTCCATAGGACATGTTTTTTACAATGTGTATTGGTGTACTTTGGAACCTGTATGACTGCCACAGTTGTACAATATGCATGTGTAGTGACATGGCAAGGGTGCTATTGCACACAATGATAGTTGTGATAACTATCACATTCAGTATACCAGTGTCAGTCTGGGATGTACATCCCAAACCTGTCAGTATTGCTTGTACAACAGTGAATGCATCCACATCTTTCCAACCAGTGAAAGTCGAAGGCTACAGTGCTGTCTGTGTTCAATCCATATGTCCCATGGTTCCATAACATGTTGTAAAATCCTCTAATAGGCTCACACAAACACATGGCTACATTGAGGCTGGCTAGCACCAACGTCAGACAGTAATAAATTTAATAACAGCAAAGCTTTCAGGTATCAAGTACCCTTCCTCAGTGCTTAATAAACTTCACCATAAAACATACAATTTATATATATATATATATATATATATATATATATATATATACATATCAATTAAATAAATCTCACAGCCAATAAAACAATTAATCACAGTAATGAATCCTTAAAGAAACATATGCATATAACACATATAAAATACATTATCTCCTTAAAAATATCATATAAAATAGTGTCATTAACTATTTATATTAAACCACCTTTTCTTTTAACTTTAAAACAGGTTTAATAGAACCCATTTGATTTAACCATGGTAAATGTTCAGCTTGTAAATGCAGAATGCATTGTAATTCCATATTTTCCAATTTTATGTTTAGATCACCCCATCTGAGTGATCTTGTCATAATATCTATAACCCTAAACTTAAAACTATGACCTGTATTTTCTAAAGCAAATATGGCTAGGGAATTAGTTAGTATTTGCCTTCCTATCTCAGAATTATGTTCAGTGATTCTATCTTTTAAGCATCTGGTAGATTTTCCTACATAAAAGCATGTACACTTCGTGCAGGTAGCCAGATATATGACAATAGAATGTAAAAGGTTTATTATTGTTACGATTAATAAAAATATTGTTAGTTTCAATAAATGCACAACTGCAACAATTATGACAAGCAAAAGTACCATGTTTAACAATTTTACTTCTCACATGTAGTTCCCTCAAATCTTTATAACGCAGTCTTTCCTTAAGGTTAGTGCATTTCCTATAGGTAAATAATGGTTTGTTGGTAATAATATTATCCAAGCCAGAGAAACTTCTAAGAATACCCCAATTGTTAGCTATAATTTGTTTAATTCCACCACTGCATCTACTAAATTTAGTAATATAATGAACATCTGCATAGTGGCTACCATTACTATTATTATTATAGTTACTAGCACCCTTGCCAAAAAATGGCATACATGAAGTTGTTCTGTTCTGTAAAGCATGGTTTTTAGCATCCTCAAGCAATTAATTTTCATAACCTCTGTTCTTAAACTCAGTAAGGGTTTTGTCAATCTGGTTAATACATCTTGACTCATCAGTATTCAATCTACTCATATGCATAACCTGACTTCTAACTACCCCCTTATATATATGACGGGGGTGCATACTAGTTCTATGCAAACACTTGTTTTTATTCACATTCTTCTTATAAACACTGGTTTGTAATTCCAAGCCATCATAATAGATATTAATGTCTAAGAATTGTATAATATTCCTTGAGTATTGCATAGAAAATTGTAAGAAATTTGTGGTGGTATTAAGATAATTCACATATACAATGAGGTCAATCTCATTCCCCTCCCATATGAAAAAAAAATATCATCCACGAACCTCTTTAAAAATGGTGGGAAAAATACCATTTACATACATTATTATCATTACATTATTAATATCTGGGACAGTTATAACACGACTTCCCCCGAGCACCCAAACAGCATAAGCCAGACTGCCACCACCCCCACCAGACCTAGAATGCAGAAAAGGCCAACTCAGTTCAGCCCTTACCCATTTTCCCTTTTCTATAAAATCCCTTTCTCAACAGCAAACAGTATTTGTAGATTTATCACACTTCTCCACTCTAAAGATCACCACTGCACAGTCCTAAGTAAAGTCCTGCGGCTACCTATAAAAGAAAGAAGCACATTGTTCCTCACTTCCCTAATGTACAAAGTAAATAATGAAACATTCCACTTCTTCACTAGTTAACTCATCAGATACAACTTAACATACAATCTATGATCATCCTCTCTTAACTTAACCATGCCTCAAAGGAAACTCAATTGTAATAACCACAGCATTTCAATAATGGTTCCCAAATTATAGGAGTAACTCCCTACTGATATGCAATCTAGCTCTGCATTCCATAAATATAGACAAGAAAGGACTTAAAAAACACAAATTCAAACAAGTATTATGTAAATGCTTCTGCTCCCAAAGTGTTACATAATGAAAATTACCCAAGAACCTCCATCCCAACTCTTAACATTACAATACCACCCAGACAGTAACATAACTCATGTTCTTACTCTGTATACACTCTTTCCCTAACTCACCTTCTCCCTTGTCCCCCACACCATTTCCATCTATCCCCCTCCTCAACACCCCCACACCCTTTTTGTTTTTCTATCTGTTGTATCTACATAGTTGTGTTTAATGCCTACACATCTTAATAATCATTTTTTATCTCTGAAAAATTGCTGTAGTACATCTTCAAGATTATTTTGAGTGCAGTGCATTTAGATCATACTGCTACTATTGATGTTAACTGCTGTTACCTGTATTCACTGGTACTGATTATCCAGGCTGAGCTTGAAAATGGTAAAGTTGTATGAGTGCTTTACCCTGGTTAATAAACAAACAAACAAAATAAATAAATAATGAATGCAACATTTTGCATACATTTCTAGACTTATGCACCTTAATAATCACTGATTTATTGATTGCTGGAGTTCGCATGGCATGGGTCTTGGTGAATTCATGCTTTGCAACTCTATCCTGAGGAACCTGATTCTGTATTCTTTATGAATCTCAAAGTCTTGTGTTACCTGTTTTATATCAACAACTCTATGATTATATAGCAAAAGCATATAGCACCAACTTATTGTAACTCTAAACATGACTGCCATCATAAATAATAAAACAACTTTTGAAATGGATAATAATACTTTCCAATGATTAGGTTATCGTTTGTTTTTGCCACCTCTCAATATGTAAAATAGTTCGGAAGGCAAATGCAATATCCATATTTTAAGAATTTTTTAGGTAAATGCTTGGATCTTTGGTACTTTCCGTACTTTGATGTGATTTCTACATCTCACTGTCAAACTTATATTACCAAACTTTGATTTTCTTATACAGGTTCTCACTTAAATAACCTCCCTTAGCTCTATTTTACTCAGAAGTACTTGTAGAGGTTGTAGAAAGCAAGAGCATGTTTTTATGTCTGTTTCTTTCAGTTCAAATGACATCTTTTACTTTAGACAAAAAAGAAAAATATATAGTGCTGCACACCCACATTCATCTAACAGACATTGTCAAAGCTACAAGAATGAAGTTGATAGAAAGCAAACAAAAAGCAAACAAAAATGTTAATTTTATTTTTGTTTCGCATTTTATAATGCTAAGCAAAATGCATCTGCTCATCCTCAAAAAATGTTAATAGTTATATGACTGAACATTTTATGACATACACACACACATACATATATATATATATATATATATATATATATATATATATATATATACACACATATATATAGATATATATACTGTATGTGTGTGTGTGTGTGTGTGTGTGTGTGTGTCTGTGAGCAGTCATTTTCTATATTTTATTTAAATTTGAAAAATATAGTTTTTTTTCTGAAAACAGTAACAAAATGCAATCAAAATCAGTTTTATTCAAGGAATAAATTCATGCAAACACACATGCGCACTCGGGCACACACCCACACATAGACACACACACACACGCGCACACACACACACACACACACACACACACACACACACACACACACACACACACACACACACACACACACACAAGCACACACAAACACTGACAACAGGTAAGACTTTATGGCTCATTCTGTTGTCCTATTTCATTATTCTGATCACTGTGCGTGGATTGTTTGGCTGCAAAACAAGCAGTTTGAAAACTAATAATTTGATTTCAAATGTTTTTGATATTTCAAATGAAAGAAGTGCGCCTTGTGTTCCCATGCCTTTATAATACAATTACCTGTTTCTAACATAACACTTCAGAATCCATTTGTCCTTGGTGTTATGAGCCATGGGATCTAAAATATATCCTTTTTGTTAATGACATTCTGATTTACTGGTAGGAGTAGAAGCGAACAATCATGATGTAGACTTTTGAACAGTGCATAAAAGTATATAATGCAATATTAGTCTGAATATAAAAACATGCATGTGAACTTTCATATGTATATCTGTAACCTTGTTCTAAGTCTCCTTTTTCCTTGTAAATGTTTCCACCTAAAGTAAATATACACTGGAATCTTCTTTATATGGTTGAATACATAGCCAGATGAAGTCAGCCCGGAGCAGATAATATCAAAATTAAAGAAAGTTACCCTCCTATGATTGTAGTCAAATCACATAGACACAGTTCCGCTAATGTCTATTATACTGACTTTAAACCTTAGCAATAGTTTATCTAGAATATCTGTTTGCCTTTTGGAGATCTAGCTGGACAAAGATTTAGATCTAGGGATGCTTTACGAGTATTGTAAGAAGTAGAACCTAAGGAATTAAGACATAGAAATCCTTCCTATTTGTATTAGCACTCTGCAGCACATCCTGCAGCTAATTTACCCAGGGGTTCTCTCCTAAAGCAGCAAAAGCAGGTGATTACCTATTGAGCAATCCATACAAAGTGACCTGCCAAAGACTGATCTGGCTGTGTGGCCACCCTCACCCCCAACACACATGTCTAACCTCTAAAATCAGTTCAAGTGCCTACTTTTAAATACATTTCTCTTCAGGACCTTACTCTCCTGATACATTTGCTAAAAAATAAAAAAGGTTACAACTCTAGATATTTATTTATTATTTGTTTACCAGGAAAGTCTGACTTGAAACAAAGCCAATTTTTAGCAGAGGCCTGGGGACAAACACTCCAGATACATGTCTTTGTAACATTGGAGGAAACCCGGAGCACCTGGAGAAAGCCCACCCAGAGACTGCCCATGCAATGGAACAGACTTCCCATACATGTCAAACAGAGCACCTTACTGGCCCTCTTCAATAGAAATCTTGATGAGTGGATGGGAAATAGAAAATTCACCCCGGGGATTACTCCAGTGGCTCTACTTGACAGAGGCACTGGGAACTAATGTCAAGTGGCACAATGACAGAGTAATCCTATGGGCTAGCATTGTAAAGGCTCCAGGGCCATTAGCCTAGTACACACCTATGAATGCAGGGAGGACATGTAAACACCACACAAAAATCACTCCAGCCGAGAAGTGAACCAGAGAACCTCTGGCTGTTAGGCGACAACGCTACCGCTGCACCACTGCACCATCAATTTGGACTCTAAAACTCAAAATAAAGAGCAGTAACATAATGTGTTCATCTTCCAAGTTTACAAGTGGTTCTTCATCCTACTCATAGGCTAAATATACTTCATTTTGTTTCATTAAGTCTCCTGTGGGAACATCCTGCTATAGTTAACAAATTAAGTCGGGTCTATATTACGTTATCGAATCCCAGTAATATCGAACACCAGAAGACCAACATGTAAAGCGCGGACTATGGTAACAGTGAATTTACAAAACCACAAAACGTGAAATGTCGAAGTGTGATGGTTGGCCCATCTGCAGTATAGCTCCGTAAGGTAAGTGCACGATAGTTAGGACCTTAGGGTTAGGGTGCGGGTTAAAGTAAGTGCATAAATAAGTAATGTATGTAAGGTTTAGTACAGGGTTAGAAGTAGGGTTTTGTTAACTGTATGTGTGTGGATTATTTGTTTTGTTTGGGTATATGTCTGTAGGGTAAGTGTGCAATAGTTATGGACCTTAGGGTTAGGGTGCGGGTTAAGGTAAGTGCTTAGATAGTAATGTATGTAAGGTTTAGTGTAGTGTTAGAAGTAAGGTTTGGTTTGTGTACGTATGTGTTTTATTTATTATGTTTGGGTATGTAGTATGTAGCATGCAGTGGTGTTGGCTGACTATGACGGTTCAAGATTTGAAAATTCGCGGTCTAGGGGGTTTGTCGTATTTACGGTTCAGGCTTTGTGTGTCGGTGTTGTGTGTTCGATGTTATTGGGAATCGATAATGTAATATAGATCTCTTAAGTCTACTGTCTTTGAAACCAACAATATAGTCTTGTTTCCAGTAGATGTTACAAATAAGTCATCACTATTGATGAGGCTGAGAAAGTTGAACCAATAAATATTTCAAGGCAGAATTTCTGGGCAGCTCTCTTTCCTAAAATGCAGCATTCTTTTTTCCTTTCTTTGATTGTTAAGTTCGCTGATAAGGATCATTTACCCAGAATATATTTAACTATTATCTAAATGTGTTTTCCATATATTCTATTTATTTTCATTTTTATATAGAAAGTTGTCAAAACAGTGGAAGAAAGAAGTAAGACTTCCCTTATAAATAACACATCTTGGCCTATACTGTTATTTGACACATACAGCCTTTAACAATGAGTGAGAAGGTCACTTAAAAACCAATCAGTAAAAACAAAAATGAAAACTCCGGCAAAGCTAGAACTTCCACTGAGTGACCTCACAAACCTCTTGTAATTTATTAAGAACACCATGTAACTTTGTCATGATTTCCTTCCTAATACTTCATAATACAAAGCATTAATAACCAGAAAAGAGAGCAATTTTATGGCTTTTATAAATTTTATATATTATTTTTAACAACTCAGTGCAATTTTCTTTTTGTCGTATTCATATCATTGAGTTGCTATAAGTTAAACTGCAGTTTAATGAGTTTCCCTGAAAGTGCATTTATCAACAGTTTTTATAACACCATGAGGTTTTGCAACTTGCCATTAGCCGTATTAACTTAGATTGTGCAGAGGCTGACACTCCCTGCGTGGGGTTATGGGGACCTTTGCTCAAGTAAAGGAATTGTTGTTGAAAGCAGATTCAGTCAGATGTGCTCAGGGGGTTATGTTTCTTAAATGTTATTCAGTGCATGAAATGTATCCAATCCAAGCTACTTTATCAACAATCATCAAAAATCTAAATGTAAAACCACATTAGGACTTTCTAATATGCATTAACTGATTACATGGCAGAAGTTGGCATCTATGTTAACATGCCACAACATCTCCACAGAATGATGTGTCTAGTTATGATAGGGTTCTTTTCCCATAGATGGCATTGCATTCATTATTAGAAAATGTCAGAATGAAGGGGTACGCCAGTCCTGCTTTCTGGTTCAAGTGAATGAAGAAGACAAGAAATGAATGCTGTATAATAAGATGGCAGACAGGAAGTGCTACTTTTATATATAACAGAGGCATGTTACATGTATGTCACCTGGCAGACATAGTATAAAGTTTAATGAGATAGCCCAATTTTACAGGCTTATCAGGCATGGAAAATGCAATTTTGTATTAGATACATAGATCATTGCATGCTTAATAGGTCCACAATAAACATTCAGAAATTACCATAGAAGGAAGGTGATTATCCATGGTCATCCTGTGCTGGGGATCATTCTGCATCTCTTTAACTTTACACAGTTATTCTTATATTAGGGAACAAGTGGCTTGAATAAAATCATAGAGGTGTATGTGATGTATGAAATGTTCACCAAAATGGATTCCATTTAGCAAATCTGCTTTGACAGAACTGTCTGCAGAAATTGTTCCATTAAAAAATTGTCATGTGAAACCTTATAATGACATCTTCTTTATATTCCCTAAACTGTGGTGGTATTTGATATATATATATATATATATATATATATATATATATATATATATATATATATATATATATATATATATATATATATATAGCTACACACACATATGTATAGGTTTACTATCAAAATCCTGAAGGGCACTTCATCGACTACTGTTACATTGGAGTACAGTTTCAAAGCAGCTGAAAATCAAATAGAAACTTGGCAAACTTGTATCAACAAACACTGAACAACAAATGAAAGCCAATGTTCAAAGTTTCAAAACAATGAATTTTCAACCATCGGTATTAACATGGTTCAAAATTAAGACATGAAATAATTTTTTAGTTTAGCAAAATGGTTCGGCAATGTGAATAACCACACAAGTGCCTTTCAGACATTTGATAGTAATATATATATATATATATATATATATATATATATATATTTTCAGACTTTGATAGTAAAACACACACACACACACACACACACACACACACACACACACACACACACACATATATATATATATATATATATATATATATATATATATATATATATATATATATATATATATATTGGAATCACCATTTAGAAGCTGGAGCCCGCTACGCTCTGTTTAGTAATCTACTGATCAGAATTGCAAAAAGATGATCTATTGACTAAACTTAATCTCCTGATGCTATGACCACCATTTGTACCTCATCCCTCAGTAGTAGTTGATCGGCATAGGTCTCCATGTTCTAGTAAATCTAGCTACTTGTATGATATGATTATTATTTCATTACAAAATATTTGAGAGGTATTGATAAGTGCTTTAATAACAGCAAATTATCTAGGTTGTGTTTCATGCAAGCATGCATTTAAAAAGTAATAAAATTAGATATTACAGATGGTGGCTGTTATGAAATGTTAAAATATTTAGACATTTTTTTCTAAGGTGTAGATGCCAAGTTTCATTTTATTCTTTTCAGTACTGCAAAACTAATAAAATCATTTAAATATAAAATGCTTTGTGAACCTGTTGAGTATTTTATTCATAACGGAGCATGACATACAAAAATAAGATATTTTCTTACTTAAATGGTGAGCTTACCTTATTTATGATTTTTTACAGCTTAAAATGCAGTTATGAATACTTTAATCCATGTAACCATAGTTACAAGTTTGGATGTTTTTTATTGCTTTAATTTTAGTTTTCAGAAAAATGAACATACTGAATAGTTTATAGATTATCTCAGACATGTTACAGAATAACTGAGGAGTTAAGGTCAAATGTGGTATAAAATACACAAGAAAATTGCATTGTTAGTATGAAAACATGCATTTAGGCATAAAGGCAGTGGGTAATTTTAAATGAAGTGTTTTGTTCAGACTAACATACCTAGTGATGACAAACTACATGGCATTAGTCTTCTGACATTATGGCCTCTTCATTTCTATTGTTATGTTCATGATTTTTTTTTTATTAACATTAGATAAGAAATATGCTGACTTTTCATGATTCTTCAATAAAGATGAGCAAATACATGAATATGAGAATGTACCAGTGGAGTTAAGAACTGTCTAATAAAACCATCACAATGTTGCATCTAACCCAAAGGTGGCTGTTTTTCGCTTCCTATTCGAGACTCTTCTAACATCATCAGGAATGCGTGATGATTTCCATTTAATTCCATTTGATACCCCCTCAAGAAATGCATTCCAAGAGTCATCTGCCTACCAAGTAAAATATTGATTATTTTTACATCAGTCTTAAATTACTGACCTTCTAGTTGCTACCTGTGATGTCACCACCTCCCCGCACTTCTGTTTCACCTATATATCCCCTACTCAGCTTCTGACAATGAGATACACCTGTGGTATGTTAAGCAGTGTATGTAGCAACATAAAGCGAGCATGTACACTGTATAGAAAGAGACTGTCAGCCAGATTCAATGAAGCGTACATAGTCCATGGTAGGACACTGTTTTGGATTCAGTAAGTGGTGTGCCCTGCTGCACCATGGCATGATAATTAGAGCATAAACAGCTGAATTGTATGCTAATTAACCAATCCAAGATGGAGGAGCTGTTCAACAAGCTATAAAGCAACAGTGTAAACTCAGTGCTGGTTTTTCCTGTGAACTCACAAACCTATTGGAATACAGCCACTGAAAGGAGTCTACACAGAAACAATGTTAGGGGCTGCTGTTGCTTTAATTCATGTGTATGTGCAACAGGCTGAAGTCTATGCTGCTGCTGCTGCTGCTAATAGACCAAGGCCAAGAAGGAGAAGAGTTTTTAGACCCTGTTTAACTTATCATAACCTACATGATGTGCAAACTGTAGAATGCTACAGGGTATATAGAGACACACTACAGGAACTCTGCAACCTCTGTCATCCTCTACTCAGAGCCAGGGCAAACCGAAGGAACCCATCCCAGTGGAGACAAAGGTATGTGCAGCACTTAGAATCTTAACTACAGGAACCTTTCAGAGACCAACAGGGGACATGTTGGGGGTGTCACAGTAATCAGCATCCAGGAGCCTCCATCAGTACATGCCAGTGACCACATATAATTCCTCATACTCCTGATAAAAGGGATAGAAAAATGTGGTTCTACCATGTGGCACTACCCTGAAGTACTGGGTGCCATTGACTGCACACATATAGAAATTAAGGCACCTCCTGGGAAACAGGGAAGGCTCTACAAAAATTGAAAGGGCTTCCACTCTGTTAACTGCCAAGTCATGTGTAATGCCAAGGGAATCATTTTTAAACATGTGTGCTGGCAACCCTGGCAGTTACCATGACTCACATAACTGGCACACCTCCCAGCTGTATTAGATGTTCTCTAAGGGGGAATATCCCACAGAGTCATTTACTGGGGGATATGGGTTATGCACTGGAACCATGGCTGATGACACACATCAGAAATGCACATACACCTGCTGAAGAATGCCATAATGAAGCACATGCTCAAACCAGAAATATCATAGTGCATGTGTTTGGGCTAATGAAGTCGTGGTTTCAGTCCCTAGATACATCTGGGAGAGCCCTGCAGTACAATCAACAGACATGTACTGAAACATTCACAGCATGTGCCATGCTACACAACATCATCCTGAGAAAACTGCTTCAGCAGGACTAACAGGGGGAAGGAGCACACATCCTACTGCCAATGCCAAGGTCACCACAGCCACAGGCAGATGAGGAATCAGAGGGGGAATCAGCAGCTAATGTGGGTGTAGGCAGATGTAGGCATGCTCAATATGCCCTCGCTTTGGCTAAGAGACAATGCATAGTACACTCACCCACCACCAAGGGGCCTAAAACCTTCCTCTTATGCACATACATATACTAACATTGATGCCAGCCATCTCTCACAACCTGTACCTCCCCATGAACTGGCTGTGTACTGCTTGCATCAGACAGAGTCAGCTGTGAACTAAAACTGTTGCAACTGTTGGATTTACAAAGTAAGTGCTGAACCTCGACTGTACTGCGTCATAATATAAATGACTGGCATATCCTTGCATTTTGTTACTTGGTAGTGTAATCAAGTAAAAGGTGGGAGATTTGTACAGAAATTACCTTAACATGGACAGCAGAGACTTATCTGACTTATATGTGTCCATTATTAAGTAGTAGGTCTCAGGCATCAAAGATTCACACAGTCATACTTCTCAAAAGTAGTGATGATCACTGTAAGCCCTCAGTTTAGTACCATACGTTTGTACTGGAAAATTATTAAAGAGAGAAGTTAGAAAGTAATGCTACACATTGAAGCTTCAGACTTCAAAACCCTCACAAGATAATTCACGATAAAGTTGGGAAATTTTGATGCTATTAGCTGTCTAACTTTTTAAGACCAATATAAGTCAAAGGTACAATTACCAGTTCAACATTGCAAATGCAGATATACTAAGCACTAAGTCAGCTAAGCACCCTGAGCATCAGACACAAGGTTTATGGATACCTGAATCCAAAAGATACAAAACAGGGATACAGCACAGTTATCATCACTTACACAGGGTGTTGTAAGGGAGCAGGAAGCATAGGCTGACCCAAAAGGTCAGTGAGTGTGTGTGAGTAAGAAAGAGAAGCAGGCAGACATTTGGATAAACCAACAAATGTCCAGTGAGACAAAATGAGTTTTTATCTGCACAGCTGAACCATGTAACTGTTGTTTGTGTGTCTGTAGGGTGCCTCAGGTGAACCACAAAGAAAAAAAGTACTCAATGTCACCAATAACCAGACAGGTCGAGACCAGCAGGGTAACCAATTAACAATTCGAAGTTGTTTGTGATGCTTCACAGGAAGATGAAACAGTTAAAATAAAATAAATTTATTCCAAACTGGACGATACAACAGTGTCACCAACACTCACGAACACTCAGTAGAAGAAATATAGTTAAGCGCTTTCTCTTGGTATCAGTACCAGGCTTCTTCAGAACATTTTTGAAAATAAGCAACCATGTGCTTAAATAACTTCTCATAGCATCATGTGACCCCCACATCATCAATGAACAAAAGTTCGTTGATACACAAAAAATTACAGCTATTCAATCGTTTAAAATGCTCAAACCCATGTTAAAAATTTATTATTGCACCTTAAATACATAGGTTTCATAAAATATAAATAAATTAATAATAAAGTATAATATTGAATATAAAAGAGACCTGGAACCACTCAATTCAATAAAATAAAAAACTGAAGTATGTTTCAATAAAAAAATAAATATTCTTTCTTGTATTATATACAAATTAAAAATTACCATAAAAATGTTAATCAATCCTTCCCAAAACATACTCATAAAACATGTTTTAAACAAAATATTGAATAAAAAATATTGAATAAAAAATTACCCTGTCCTTACTACAACCTAGCAGATTTTAATTTAAGAACATTAATGAATATTTGGAGAGGGGAAACAGAGAGCGGACATGTGATAAAAGAAAAAAGAAGGGCACTTTCAAATGTGGGGCGTGTCATCAATGTCCTTTCATGTTTAACAAGACTACTTTATACATTCCATCTAGGAAATTTAATGTAAGATCTTTGCAGTATTTTAACTGTAAATCGAAAGGGGTGGTTTATTTGGGGATGTGTGTAACATGTTCCAGTTTTTACATAGGGAAAACCGAAAGGCACTTGACTAGAAGAGTTTATGAACATCTTTATGATGTTAGTAAAAGAAAAGAGACTAATGCCTTTTATAAACATTCCCTTACATGTCCTAATATGGTTCTTAAGTTTTTAGTGCTGGAGCAAGTGGATCTAGACCCCAGGGGTGGAAGTTGGGAGATGAAATTGGAGTATAGGGAGTTGCTGTGGCAACTGAAGTTGGACGCAGGAAAGACCCCGGGGTTAAACGATAACATTAATATTAGTAATGTTCTTAAATTAAGAATTAATAAAACAATAATTTTTTTAACATGGGTTTGAGCATTTTAAACGATTGAATAGTTGTAATTTTTTGTGTATCAACGAACTTTTGTTCATTGATGATGTGGGGGTCACATGATGCTATGAGAAGTTATTTAAGCACATGGTTGCTTATTTTCAAAAATGTTCTGAAGAAGCCTGGTACTGATACCAGGAGAAAGCGCTTAACTATATTTCTGCTGTGGCTTCTATTGAGTGTTCGTGGGTGTTGGTGACACTGTTGTATTGTCCAGTTTGGAATAAATTTATTTTATTTTAACTGTTTCATCTTCCTGTGAATCATCACAAACAACTTTGAATTGTTAATTGGTTACCCTGCTGGTCTCGACCTGTCCCTCAGGAGAAACTGGTGTGTGAGTTTCTGGATGAACACGACCAAGCTCTGTGCTAGCTCTGTGTCTTGGTATGTCAGACAGGTGTGAGCCGAGCATGGTAGTGGTGGCAGTTCGTTGTTGTCATACCCGACCATGAGAACTGGTCCTGCCAGGAGTTACACTTGCACATCCATGCCCACTGTCAGACACAGTGCTGCTGCCTGAACATGACTGATGACTGATGACTGCTGGATGAGCTCCCCTCATGAGGATGCCCAGGACCATGACCCCGTGGCCTGCCATGTCTGGATGTGGACAGATCATCCACTGACAGAGCAGTGAAAGTGTTGCGACTATGGGAACATGATTGGGCACAGCCACACTGGTTAACAGCAGATGATGTGGCTGACCTACACCCAGAAGGATACCAATCCCTCCCAGCAGACATTCCATCTCAGACACTGCTTGTTCCATGATAGACGCCTCTCTTTCCAAGACGTCATTCATCTGATCCATTGGATCATCAACACAGTGGAGGCCATCACGCATGTCCACCTGTGTCACATCTATAACATTAAGCATTTCCCTGGAGCATCTATGGGAATGTACCTGTGCCTCCACGAAGGCCCTAAATATTCATTGAGTGTCACAGGAAGAGACACCTAGAGCAGGTGGAGGATGGACAGCAGATCTCCTCCAAGCACCCCTAACAACCCTCCAGTGTGGCATTTTGCCCACACTTTGGTTATGACCAGAGTCAACAGGCACTGAAAGCAAACCACACTTCCCTGATCAATTCCCTCACCCTCCACCTGTACAATATCTGAGAGTTCACTGGAATGGGTTGGCATAGGTCTACTTTTTGGGTCCAGTGGAAATGCAGGGGATGGCTGTATGTCAGCCTCAGTGTGAGATTCAACCTCTGCACCACCTGACCATGCCTCTGTTTATCCACCATCATCATCAGAGTTTGCTGATACACTGACATCAGGTGGTAGCAGTACCTACCCTTCCACTGTCAGGATGACATTTGATAATAAGGAACAAACATAGGAACAATTAATACCTAAACTACTATACTCAAATATATGCTTACAGAACAGCAGTGCTGCCACTATTAGACAGTGTAGCAATACACACAACAATCCTGACATCAACATCATACACTAAAATATTTCTTTAAATTGCTCATCAGGACTGACATAAAATATTTGATTTAACATCTGCAGATGAGGGTATCCATCTGCAGGCCAGATGGTCTTGGAAGAGGTTAAGCAAAAGGTAAGGACAACATCATCACAATTAAGAACAACACAGGGGCTACTATTTTTGCCCATTTATATGTATGTCCATTAACTGTACTTTCATGAAGAACTTGGATGACAAATCCAACCTAAGCTACTCAATCAGAATGTGATGTTAACTGCAGCAATCTTCAATCCCCACAAAAAAAAAAATCTTGTGAAAAAGAAGTAACATATTGATTTCAATTGATTTACTATACAACAGTATTCAACAACTGAGATACGAAAGCCTACCTGGAAGCTTTTCCTGGAACATGCTTGCTGTCCCTGAATCTGTCATACTGATGTTGATGACATGCTGTTCTGCACTTTCATGGGAGCTGTCTGGATCCCTGACAGTGGGCAGGAGCTCTTCATTTGGTGTTAGTTGTGGCTCTGTAGCAGGCCCCCTGGTACCCATTAAGTCATGGTCCACTACAGCTGTTCTCCTCTATACAGATTTGGTCATTCCAGTGGGCCTATGGTGCACCTGCCGATATGTCCTGCCATGACCACCCATGACATTAACATTGTTGACAACATGCCATCAAATCTGCTTTCTGCATGACATATCTCACTGTCCCCTTTCAAGAAGGAAGGCATCATGTAGCCGAAAAGCATCGACGATGACCTGATTTTCGAGGTTAGTGAAGGGTGTTTTTTTGAAGACTGAGATGCCTGGGTGGCATAGTCCTAGGTACCCTAAAAGACAATAAAAGGATAATACACATAAGTATCACATAACTACAAAATAACTGCTCCCAGGTAAAACAGAAAAAGTAGCATTTCAGTATTACCCACTAAAGAAACATAAAACAGTCTAGAGATTTGAAATATGAACAGCAGGCTGGATGCAAATAAAGGAGAGTAACAATAGCAACATATCCTTGTTTGTGTCATAACAGAAATGCTGCTTCCCCCCCAAAAAAAGAACAGGCAAATGACACATTTTGCTAACAAACCATCTTTGAAATGCTAAAAGTTCTATCAAATGAACTGTCACTGAAACATACCTACAGATTTATTACAGAAGATTCCATTTTAAGGTATTACCAAGCAAGTATACCCATGAACTGCCTTGACAAACATGCTCATGGCATCAGTACACTTCTAACTAATGCATACAGATAAAAGTGTAAAAGTATTTGCTTCAGATTTTACTTAATTACATTCCAGCATATGCAGTATGTAGCTGACAAAATGCAAGCATACCTTCTCAGGTTCAGTAATCCTCTGTGCAAAATTATCCCAAAGTAGTAGCCTCTTTTCTGTGTTCTCCACATAAACAAGTCTCTTCACCTTCAGTTTTCCTACTACACGGTGGCCTTTTATGGTGTAGATTCAGGGCTGTTAGCACAATGAATATGCAAATGAGGGGTGAACCGATTAGAATTACTGAATCCTAAATACTTGACTCTGTGTATGTGATGTAAACATAATGCAAGCAGTCCCTCAGTGTTTGTTTTTAATGGATTGCAACTGTGAATGATTACTGGTTGGGAAAAGGAAAACACAACAGCACTGCAGGCTGCCCTACATCCAGTGGGTATGTCAGGTTAGACTTACACAATGTTAGATGTTAGGCTGGAAATGTAAGTAAGCAGCACACAGTTCACAAGTTCTGTTCATTAACATTCAACCTTCTCTTCATTGTTGGCAACTGCATATGATATTATTTTCAGTTAATATCCTCACAGATTTTAAGGCAAATGATATAGAATGGTTACAGACTAAATGCCTCAAATTACTGGTGAGATAAGATAAGAATGACCAACAAACACAGAGAGGTAAGACAGAACTGTATATTTGCAATCAATAATCACAACTGGTTGTGTGATCCTGTACTGCACTACATCCAAAAATAATAAATGTACAAATAAGAGTTGTATGTTTTCATATTACTATAGATGATATTGCAGTTGGTTGCATGCAGAATTATTTCAGTTCCTTGTTGCAAAGCTGTTCATCTGTAAAAGAGAGATAAGGCACCTTTCCCTTGTTTTGAAGGTTCATTAGAGTGAGAGTTCAAATCCAGATTTATTTAGAAATATCTCATGTAAGCCAGCATTTTCTAGTGTGTATGTCATAGATTGATTTTTATGATTTCAACTACTTGTCCCTTTTTTCTTTTTTTTTCATTTCTTTCTTCCTTTTTTAATTTAATTTTTTTGGAGGGGCCAGTATTTGCATTATGCAGAGCTTAGCACAATCATGGGAAATGGAGACAATGAATGTCAGGTTTGGCTGTGCTTATCTTGTTTGCACAAAGCAAGGCAGTGTGCAAACTAGACAACTGGACCACCCAGGAAGCAGACAGAACACTTGCAGACAGGACCCAGACAGCCAAACATAAAAAACAGGTACATTCAATTAATTCTGTTGGGCACTGCGCATTGTGAGGTGGTTAACATAGAGATCTTAAGAATGATTAGTAAATTAGGGAATGTCATATAACTAGCCTTGTGGCAGTAGGTGTAAGTGTAAGGCTGGAGTAAAGATGGCCCTGGGTTTTAGTACAAGGTGTGCATCCTTTTATCTTACTGTTGTGATAGTGCAGTTTATAGCACCCAAGTGAAAAATAGACAAGTGTTATTTCAACATTCTTGTGACAACAGGTGTAAGTGTAGGACTGCTATACACATGGTCTTGGTTCTAATACAGGATAATACATACACTTTTACTGTTATTCCACTTCCCATTATATTATTCTCACTTATAACACTTTAGATAGTGGAGCTGATACGAATTATATGTATGAGGGATGGGAGACCATTATTGTGTTATCAGATGTATGACTGAGGGTATACTGTGTACTATAGTTCTGCAAGTATAATTCTGCTATCTGAACTTGCATGGGTTCACATTTGCCCAAGTCACATACGCAACTGGATCTATATTCAATAACCTTGTCAATTAACACACATACATGTGTAACAGCTCATACTGTCACTTTTATTTATGCATGATTCCTGACTCTGAGCAGAACTATTTTCGTGGCAAAGATGGAAAACCAATGCTGTTGAAGAAAATGTTTTGCCATTATGCCTAGGTTTGAATCCCACAGTGTAAAGATCAATTTTCTCAGTGTATAAAGGTAAAAACAAATGTGTCAGGTCATTACATTTATGCCTCTGGTGCATGTCTGCAAACCTAATTCGCCTAACAGTTACCTTCCAATTTCCAATATATATTTCCAGGATACCTCAGTTGACACTCCTCAAACTAAGGCCAATGTGATATTAACCTTATAATTACAATTATTTAATTTCTCACTGCTTGACACTGCTGCTCTTTGCTTAATATCATGTAAATGCATTGCTTGGGTTTGTGCTCTACCAGTAAATGTGATAACTGGGATTGGCAGGAAAGCATCAGTCTCCATTGCTCTAGTTCTGCTGGTAGACATGGCTGGCATTACTGGGGAATGTGCCAGGATTATGTCATATAGGTGGGGTGTCCAGGAGACCAGTATATTTATTGGACTCCTGGAAAAGCACCACAGCCAAAGGCTTCTGCAGCAGGACTATTATGGCTCCCGTGTGTGTGAGTGCATGTCTAGACAGTAGAGCAATAGTAAGAAACCTACAGTTACTGCTCCAATATCATGGATGGACAGTATGTTGATCCCTGTACATGCCTACACATCCATTTCATACTGGCCTCCCAATATCTTCTCTCCAACATGGCCTGCTGATGTCATCCACTATAAGCTGACCTACAGTGTTGTAAAAGACAGACTTGTGCTGTGGTGCTTGCAAAACATACTGAGTTCTGTAGTCTGTGTACTTAGCTAGGTAGGGCTTCTGTTATCACTGCAGTCATCTGTGTGTGTGTGTGTGTGTGTGTGTGTGTGTGTGTGTGTGTGTGTGTGTGTGTGTGTGTGTGTGTGTTTGTGTGTGTGTGTATGTCTACACAGAAAAGCAGAAATGTGTATCCTACATTTACTGCTCCAATGCCATGGATTGACAGTATTTTGATACTTGCACATTCCTACACATTTATTTCATGCAGGCCTGACAATATCTTCTCTGCAACATGGTCTGCTGATGTCATCCACTATAAGTTGATCTGCTGTCTTGTAAAAATCAGACTTGTCTTGTAGCACCTGTGTCCAGTCCTGAGTTCTGTAGTCTGTGTACTTAGATAGGCAAGGGTAATATTCTCACTGCAGTCAACTGTGTGTGTGTGTGTGTGTGTGTGTGTGTGTGTGTGTGTGTGTGTTTGTGTGTTTGTGTTTTTGCTTGACATTACAGACAGCCTTTTACACCAGCATGTAGGACACAGTTATTCCCATATTCTCCTCAACAGACACTGCTATTGTCATCAGCTATAAAGTGTTGTCTGAGACACTCCAAGTCAGACTTGAGCTGTAGCACTTGCCTTAAATACAGAGGTCTGTAGACTGTGTACTTGGGTATGGGGTTCTAGTCTCACTGTAGTCAAGTGTGTGTATGTTTTTGCTCTTGCTTGACATTACAGAGAGCCTTTTACACCAGCACATAGGACAGTATTATTGCCATATTCTCCTGAGCAGATACTGCTGTTATCATTAGCTATAAAGTGTTGTCTAAGACACTTCAAATCAGACTTGAACTGTGGCACTTGCCTTAAATACAGAGGTCTGTAGTCTGTGTACTTAGATATGTAGGGTCTATATTCTCACCAAATTCAAGTGTGTGTGTGTGTGTGTGTGTGTGTGTGTGTGTGTGTGTGTGTGTGTGCTCTTGCTTGACATTACAGAGACTTTTACACCAGCATTTGGGACACTGTTATTACCATATTGTCCTCAACAATCTGATTTGTGGATATGAATTATTCGCACCAGGGAAGGGACAGTCACTGGTCTAGAGGCCAGGCAGAAGTCACCTCATCCTATACAAACAGATTACAGTGACATGGCTTCCAGTATAGCCACACAGATCATGGCATGATTTGTAGGCCCTGTGTTTTCTTGATAAGAAAGCCATGTGATCTCTGCAGTTGCTGCATGGTGTCTGGTGAGGTTCATGCAAAACAGCATTACACTCTAGTAGTGTTCTGATGCAGTTTGAGTACAGTGCTGATACACAATCCTAAGATCTGAATATGATGGTGTGACTTATGATGTGCACAATATAGGCTTTCTATTCCAGTGTGGGTACTTGATGGTAGATGTTCAGATTGCTATCTACATGTATTCCCAGTACTTGCATCACTGGGTTTCAGCATAGCAGAATTGTTGTCAATGCTGTGATTAGCATGGAAATCCACTTTTCAGAAGGACAACAAAATCACATTTCTGCATTTAATTGTAGATCGTGTGGCTTTGTCACCAGTCATTTGCCTGTTTTAGTTCCTCCTGTAGTATGTTATCGTCATTGGTAGACTCACTGATTGCAGCCAGTATGGAAAAATCAGCAAACTTGGTCGGCCAAAGGCTATATACTTTAGCCTGAATTGTCGAAAAATAGATTCCAAACAGTAAAGGGCCAAACACAGATCCCTGTGGTTTGCCAGTGGTGGCAGCTCTACTGGTACAGGCTGATTCACTCACTTTCAGAGTATGTGTTTTGTTGGTGAGCCAGCTGGTTATCTATCTAGTCAAGTAAGAGTTAATCCCCAGCTGGGAGAGTTTTTCAATGGTACCTGGATAGGGGTTTGAGTCAAACCCCTAGGCCAGATCTAGATAGGCTCTATGCACTGTCTTTCTTTCATCCAAGTCTGTCACACAGACTCAGTGGGCTGTGACAACATCACATATAATCTATGGCATGACTCAGCACATAAACCTTTCTGATACAGTTGAATACACACTTCAACACACCCTCCACATGGGCTATGTTCCCGTAGAAGGGTGTACATCAACATCCATCCATCTGAGTTGGGGGGGGACAACACTTGATGCATGCATGTAGAGACACATCACAACTCTCCTCAACTGTGAGGTAGATCAACATGTCACTAGTAAATCCCAGCTGTGCGCAACAGACTTGTATGCGTTTTTAATGCTACATCATGTCTGTTACATCTAGTAGATGTCCTCAAAAAGATCGAGTGCATGCATGATAACAACACCATCGTCTTGTAGAATTTGACCAGGCCAAGGCATTTGATACAAACCCACATTTAGGTATTCAATCAACACTGTCAGATGTGGCCATAAACAGCTATATCACCAAGAGGGTAGATCAGTGTATGTCATATGTGGCATCTCACTATGTTGAAATGTGTGAAGTGACCTACATCTCAGGTCTAGTGATCAGGTCCATATATCAGGACTATCTGATAGGCCCTTTCCTGTCCATTATTTAGGTGATGGATAACACAGATAACATACACATCCTGCATCCAAACAGCTGCCTGAAAAAAAAAAAAAAAAAAAAAAAAAAAAAAAAAAAAAAAAAAAAAAAAAAAAAAAAAAAAAAAAAAAAAAAAAAAAAAAAAAAAAAAAAAAAAAAAAAAAAAAAAAAAAAAAAAAAAAAAAAAAAAAAAAAAAAAAAAAAAAAAAAAAAAAAAAAAAAAAAAAAAAAAAAAAAAAAAAAAAAAAAAAAAAAAAAAAAAAAAAAAAAAAAAAAAAAAAAAAAAAAAAAAAAAAAAAAAAAAAAAAAAAAAAAAAAAAAAAAAAAAAAAAAAAAAAAAAAAAAAAAAAAAAAAAAAAAAAAAAAAAAAAAAAAAAAAAAAAAAAAAAAAAAAAAAAAAAAAAAAAAAAAAAAAAAAAAAAAAAAAAAAAAAAAAAAAAAAAAAAAAAAAAAAAAAAAAAAAAAAAAAAAAAAAAAAAAAAAAAAAAAAAAAAAAAAAAAAAAAAAAAAAAAAAAAAAAAAAAAAAAAAAAAAAAAAAAAAAAAAAAAAAAAAAAAAAAACCCCCCCCCCCCCCCCCCCCCCCCCCCCCCCCCCCCCCCCCCCCCCCCCCCCCCCCCCCCCCCCCCCCCCCCCCCCCCCCCCCCCCCCCCCCCCCCCCCCCCCCCCCCCCCCCCCCCCCCCCCCCCCCCCCCCCCCCCCCCCCCCCCCCCCCCCCCCCCCCCCCCCCGCCCCCCCCCCCCCCCCCCCCCCCCCCCCCCCCCCCCCCCCCCCCCCCCCCCCCCCCCCCCCCCCCCCCCCCCCCCCCCCCCCCCCTCCCCCCCCCCCCCCCCCCCCCCCCCCCCCCCCCCCCCAAAGCCCTGTATGCCAGACATAGCTTTCCTCAACAGCCTGTAGGAGACAGGATACAGGGATACTTGGGCCTTGAGGACAGACCTCTGCACAAATTTTGGAGCAAATACCATGGGACGCCTTTAGTAGGGTCTATATTCTCACCAAATTCAATTGTGTGTGTGTGTGTGTGTGTGTGTGTGTGTGTGTGTGTGTGTGTGTGTGCTCTTGCTTGACATTACAGAGACTTTTACACCAGCATTTGGGACACTGTTATTACCATATTGTCCTCAACAATCTGATTTGTGGATATGAATTATTTGCACCAGGGAAGGGACAGTCACTGGTCTGGAGGCCAGGCAGAAGTCACCTCATCCTATACAAACAGATTACAGTGGCATGGCTTTAGACACACAGATCATGGCATGATTTGTAGGCCCTGTGTTGTCTTGATAAGAAAGCCATGTGATCTCTGCAGTTGCTGCATGGTGTCTGGTGAGGTTCATGCAAAACAGCATTACACTCTAGTAGTGTTCTGATGCAGTTTGAGTACAGTGCTGATACACAATCCTAAGATCTGAATATGATGGTGTGACTTATGATGTGCACAATATAGGCTTTCTATTCCAGTGTGGGTACTTGATGGTAGATGTTCAGATTGCTATCTACATGTATTCCCAGTACTTACATCACTGGGTTTCAGCATAGCAGAATTGTTGTCAATGCTGTGATTAGCATGGAAATCCACTTTTCAGAAGGACAACAAAATCACATTTCTGCATTTAATTGTAGATCGTGTGGCTTTGTCACCAGTCATTTGCCTGTTTTAGTTCCTCCTGTAGTATGTTATCGTCATTGGTAGACTCACTGATTGCAGCCAGTATGGAAAAAATCAGCAAACTTGGTCGGCCAAAGGCTATATACTTTAGCCTGAATTGTCGAAAAATAGATTCCAAACAGTAAAGGGCCAAACACAGATCCCTGTGGTTTGCCAGTGGTGGCAGCTCTACTGGTACAGGCTGATTCACTCACTTTCAGAGTATGTGTTTTGTTGGTGAGCCAGCTGGTTATCTATCTAGTCAAGTAAGAGTTAATCCCCAGCTGGGAGAGTTTTTCAATGGTACCTGGATAGGGGTTTGTGTCAAACCCCTAGGCCAGATCTAGATAGGCTCTATGCACTGTCTTTCTTTCATCCAAGTCTGTCACACAGACTCAGTGGGCTGTGACAACATCACATATCATCTATGGCATGACTCAGCACATAAACCTTTCTGATACAGTTGAATACACACTTCAACACACCCTCCACATGGGCTATGTTCCCATAGAAGGGTGTACATCAACATCCATCCATCTGAGTTGGGGGGGACAACACTTGATGCATGCATGTAGAGACACATCACGACTCTCCTCAACTGTGAGGTAGATCAACATGTCACTAGTAAATCCCAGCTGTGCGCAACAGACTTGTATGCGTTTTTAATGCTACATCATGTCTGTTACATCTGGTAGATGTCCTCAAAAAGATCGAGTGCATGCATGATAACAACACCATCGTCTTGTAGATATTGACCAGGCCAAGGCATTTGATACAAACCCACATTTAGGTATTCAATCAACACTGTCAGATGTGGCCATAAACAGCTATATCACCAAGAGGGTAGATCAGTGTATGACATATGTGGTATCTCACTATGTTGAAATGTGTGAAGTGACCTACATCTCAGGTCCAGTGATCAGGTCCATATATCAGGACTATCTGATAGGCCCTTTCCTGTCCATTATTTAGGTGATGGATAACACAGATAACATACACATCCTGCATCCAAACAGCTGCCTGAAGGACTACAGATCATGGGCAATCATTGACTCCAACTTCTGATATTAATATAATACAGACAGTATCAACACATACCAAGGATTGCTGCCACAGCCATGACAACACATGCAATAGCAAAAAAAATGAGAGGATCTGTTAAGTCAGGAAAAAAAACACAGAAGTCATGCATAATGTGGACATCAGACACTATAATCAGATCAATAGGTATGTCACCTGTGTTCATGGGTTAGATGGTAAGTAAAACGTCCACCAGCATCTGGTCACAGTTCTGACGACTCCTTTGTATGTAACACAAGTACTGAGTATGTGAAGGACATTCACATCAGAGGCCATAATAACTCACTCATATTTTATAATACAAAACCTGCTATACAAGGTGCATTCTTTTTTCTTTGAAGTAAAATTTCTGTTGTGATCATTAAAAGGATAGTCCCATTTTGCAATAAAGTTTCATCACAGACTACTTATATTTGTTGTATTCCTGTTTTGTTTAGACAAAGAGGAAGACTGAACTATGATTCATGCCCTACTCACCACAGCTCCATAGACACGGACACAGACAAGGATGATTCATAAATATTGAAGTCTCACTGGACAGGAGTGATGCATAAATAGATTCCACTGTGAGTCCCTGTTGTTCAGCACATCATAGGATACAGTCTTCAAGTGGATATGGCTACTGCTTCACAAAGAGATTACAAAGATCAGGTAACAGCTATCTGAAGTTCAGCTACTGTAGCAACATGCCAACAACTTCCCCATTACAGTAGCCTGAGGGAAATCCACTACTATAGTATTCCTTTAGGCAGTCAAATACACTGTGTGCAAGTGATGTCAGAGGGAATCAAACCCCTGAAGTCCAAGTAGTGGTTTGTCCACAGCCCATTGCCTTATAGCTACATCCCACATGCCAGACTATATGTTATCAAGTGCCCAGCATGGAGAAGTTCACAGATGTTATAAAAAGGGGATCAGGCTCTGATCTAGATGGCGGCAGTATTATGTATAAAGGCTGCTGAGTAGAAGTGGGCAAGCAACATAGTCAGTGGTTAAATCTGTAGTCATTTATTTTGGTTTACGTATTTATTTATATGTGTCAACGAGTGTATAGTACTGGTACAAAGGGACCCTTTTTCCAGCCCAACCTCATGAGATTTATCCTCTTAAGTGTCCTGTTCAGAGTTACAACTTTAACAAATGGATTAAGAAGCAACAGAAAGTTGGACTACAGGATGCACCTTGGGAATAGATCATAGCCTTAATCAATTGCACTGACTCTTATTAACATTGTGTACCACAGAGAATGTACATAATATGCCCATCGTGCATTCACTTTACACAGCTGATAGCATACACATCTTTCACTGTGGTTGCATTAACATCCAGCACTGGTTCAGTTCACTTATTTTATCATCCTCAGTCGCACCACAGTGTGAAGTATAAGGCTAGCTGTAATGTATAACTGCAGTATGTATCTACCATTTGTGATAGTATATTTTATGGGGCACCAAATTAATTGACTTTTTGCAGTATGTAGACACCTGTATGCACTGGCAATCTTCTTCTCTTCAGGAGACGTGTTAAATATAGTTTCATAGGTTCACAGGTTCATAGGTGCTTACTAGGCTAACTACCACAAAGGCTTTTTAAGCCTAGCCATGCACCCCAAATCTCAGACAACTTCTGGTACTCTTGATACGTGTAAGCAGTAGCTTGGGAGATGAAACATTTGCAAAGAGGGGCCTGGGGAGATGAACCACTTACAGTTTGCCTGTGTTTATTAGAGACATGGGTGCCAAGCCAGAGATGAATTTCCTGTTCCCCATCCAGTTGTACAAATTACACTTGAATTGGGTTAGGGAGGAACTCTGCTTCACATGGATGGGGAGCCTGTTTCAGAGATGGGGTAGTTTCTGTGATACATGCCTGTCTCTTCAGCAGGTCCTATTTATATCACAAGCAAGGTTTATGTCTTTAGAATGTGTAATTCTGGTGCTGTTTGTTTTGTGGATATGCAGGAGGTCCATCAGCGTGGAGTCTGACAATGCCCTGTATGCCAGACATAGCTTTCCCCTCAACAGCCTGTAGGAGACAGAATACAGGGATAGGGCCTTGAGGCAGTCTGCATAGGACATTTTACTTATGCCCTGTATTCTTTTAGGAGGAACCTCTGTGGACATCACATTTGATTGATATGCCTGCTTAGGTACATACCAAAGGCGGCATTGTACCCAATGATAGGTCTGATGAATGCTGAACAGAGTGGAACAATGACTTCTTTGGACTTAGATGTCATACCTTTGTTTATAAGTTGTGCAACATAGAATGATTTCTTCAATACTGCAGACACATGATGTTCAATGGATAGATTACTGTCTATGTGTGTCCCTAAGTCCCTGACTACTAGATCAGTTCTAAGGGGTATGTTGTCAATATGATAGTTACTAAGGGTGTATGACTTTCTGAAGGATACTGTTATGCATTTCTTGACATTTAGTTTTTGTCCATGGCTCTGACACCAGTAGTTTGTCTATGTCAGCCCTTCCTGGAAAATATTTGTGTTGGTGTGGGATTCAATGATAGCTCCTAATTTGTAATCATCTGCAAATTTAGATAGCTAGAAACCATTGACATTGGCCTTGACTTTAGAGAACTAAATGCCAAAAAGAGCGGTCCAAGGACCAATCCCTGAGGGACTCCACTTGTGACTGGCTTCATTATAGAGGTGGACTCCACGGTTCTAACTCCCTGGGTTCTGTCTTTGAGCCAGCTGGCTATCCAATGGCTGACATACAAGTATGTACTTAACCTCTTGAGTTTGTCAACAATGCCTAATTGGGGTATTGTGTCAAATGCCTTGGCCAGGTCAAGGTAGGCAATGTGAACCATTTTGCCCTCATCCACTGCTTTGGTGACCTTTTTAAAGAAGTCTACCAGGCTGAGTAGGCATGACCTACCCTTGATAAAACCAAACTGGGTTGGGTCCACTGTCTGGAGGTTTACTATATCATTATCGATCATTTCCATGATAATTCTTTCCACGGATTTGCATATAAGACCAGTGAGACCTATGGGTCTGTAGTTTCTAGGGTCCGTCGATGGCCCACCTTTTTGCAGTGTGATGACTGTTGCTGTCTCCATTCATGAGGCATAAAGCCTGTTTGCAGGCTACAGTTAAATAACAGTTCCAGAGGCCCTGATAGGTCATGTTTCATGCTATTTAGAAGGCTCCGGGGATATTTTCTGGGCCCGTTGATGTAGTGTTCTTGGCCTTAGAGAGAGCATTAAGGACCTGTTCCCTAGTGATAGCAGGGGGAGTTATATTTGATGGTATTTCCTGAGGGAAGGTTGAGGGGGAGAGAGGGGTAAAGTTGCAGCTGAATTTGTTGGCCAGTAGGTTTGCTATATCTTCTGGCTTAGTATAGGTGGCTCCATTTACAATGAGCACTGCATACAATTGTGTATTGACTTTGAGGTTGCAGACATAGCTAAAGAATGCCTTATAGTTGTCCTTGGCCTAGAAGGCCACATTTACCTCAAATGTGGCTTTAGTAGACTTTGTCTTCTGAGCTGTTTGTTTAGTTTCATGATAGTGCTTTTATCCTGCTAGGTGCTCCTCTTAATTTCTGCACTGATTTCCTTCTTTCTGTTATACAGCCTATTGATATTGGGATTTCAACAGGGTGACTTCTTTTTTGAGTTAGTTCTGTACTTCTTCCTGGTGTGTACAACTGCCTCTAGGCAGCTATTAACATGCTTGTGTAGGATTATGTGAACAGTTTTGCATTAGGCAGCAGTGTTCTCGGAGTTTATAGGGGCTTGAAATTTTGCCAGGTTGTCATTTAATAGCAGGAAGTAGTTCCCAAATATTCCAGGGCTAGCTAGGGGTCCAGGTTTTATTTTTACTTCAAAGAAGAGCATTTTGTGGTCTGAATTTGACAAGTAAAAACATTACACTAGGGGGTCTGTAGCACTATCCCATATTAGTGAGGAACAGATCCAGTATGGTGACACCCATGGTTGGTGTATTGACATTCTGGTCTAGGGAGTTTGTGTTTGAAAAATCCATGAATGTCTGTGCATGTGCATATGGTGTCATATAGGATTCCCAGTTAATAGTAGGGTAATTAAAGTCAACCATGAATATGCTATTGGGTTGGATGGTGATTGTTTCCAATAAGTTTAAATACATAGTATTTTTTCATATTCCTTTCCTGATTTACAAACACATGGAATCTTTTTTGTCCTCTGCATTTTGCCAAGTTATAAACAGTTACTTGAGTCTCTGAAAGTAAAATTACTCAAGCATTTTCACTTCCTGACTTGCATATATAACCATTTAACAGCTGACAAGCAGTAGGGTACCCTTAAAATATTTAAATTTCACTGGCCATGTCTGTGTCCCACTCATGATTTCTGATTTGCATGTTGGGATAACGAAGGGATATGAAGCATGGTTCATTCCCAGTAGCAGGAATGCAATGTTTGTTGCATGAGTTTAAATCAATGAAAGAAAGACTGGATATACAGCAGGAAGTGCTCCGTGAAGAATCTTTAACAGTATGTGGTGAAAGAAAGAATGGATATAGAGATTGAAAGGTATGAGACAAAATGTAATAATTAATTCAGAGAAGTACAGTAAATCAGCAACTACGACTGTCTCTCAATCAGAAATTCGAGATCCAATTGTACAAGTCCCAATACATTGTAGAAAAAAGTATGAGACAAAAAAAGATCACAGTGAACAGTGAAGTTGTAAAATTGCTGTTAAATTGTTTGAGCTTTTCTGCAGACAGGCTTTCCCTGAATTCCTCTACTTCAGTGCTTGTTACATATATCAGTTCCTAGACAACTTGCTTCCATTGGTGTACTGGAATACTACAACATCTCTCAGCCTTGGATGTTGTATATATAATTTCACAATCCCATTTGCATTTCACTATTCTGAGGATTGCAGTTGTGGTCCGTGGAATTTCAAAAGGAAAATACCAAAACCAGATCAATGTCTCGGTGAAAATACTAACAGTAATCAGAATGTGCAAAAACACACAGAGCTGTAATCTATAAAATGATAAATACTTCATTAGTAGTTCAAGCAATACATATTTCATATTCCTAAACTTTTGTGTTATCAACATTGTATGTAATAAAATGCAAAAGACCAAAATGATGCTGTTCAAATATATACAATCAAATAAACCTTTTCAACAGATACCCTTGATTGTGGCTGTAAAGATAATTACTTTCATACATATTTATGATGGTCATATACTTACTATAACTCAACCTGCAAGCATTAAGCTATCTTCTCTCATGGCCATAAGAGTTGAAATCCATGTATAGGTGCTGAAGCATATTTTCTAACTTGTATCTAGTTGCTTATCAGCAACTGCTATTTCATGATGGTTCTAAAAAAAGTGGCAATTAATACTCATAGACATTTGTCTATGCATTCCAAAGTATGATCAAGTGTTAGGTCTG
>NC_056734.1:322746006-322806006 GCF_019279795.1 Protopterus annectens | reverse complement strand
GTTTCAAGGCAGTTATGAACAAAATGTTTAATACTATCTTGGAAAATAAAGATAGAACTACACTGAATGAAACTGGACAGACACCTGCAGAACTGTTTTAATGTATACATATCAGAATTTGTTTAGAACTGACAAGTCTGGGTAGCATTGTATAGAAGAAACAAAACGCCTGCACAAATCTGAAGACGATTCCAAGTATCTCTGAAGTACTGCTGGTGAAGTCTAAAGTGGATTCCAAGAGTTATGGAGAAAAGGACATTTTTTGCATCAAATTCAAGGATATGATTTGGGAATTTCTTAAAGGAGACATCCTTACCAGATGAGACCTAAACTACTAATGGCTAAAGATACTGACACTTGATGAAATTATTCCTGATACCAGTGTATGAGACCGTGATCTGCTGATGTGCCAAAGTTAAAGAAGTCACTTTCTCCTCTTGACTTTTTTACTTCTCTATACATAAGAAACTGTCAATAAGAGAATTTAATCTGATGTACTGTGACAAAAAAGAAGAAGCCAAAAGCAGTGGAAGAACTTAGAATGTTCTGAAGCAACTCATGTTCTGTTAATGAATCTAGACTATAATGGCACTGATTTTGAACATAAACATAGATGGAAATGTTTGTGTTGCAGTATTTTGTAATACACCACACTGAAGGGCTATGTAACTAATATTGTTACAGTTGTCTAAGCTGAAAAGAGGTGTAATGTTGCATACTGAATAGTTTTTGTGTACATAATAGCTTTTGTAACACATTTAAAAACACATTTTGCTGAAGTGTAGCAAAGAGTACCACAGTTTATTGCTACAGTTAATTACACAGAGTGTCACTTACACAACTGCAAGAGCGCAACTATTTAACTGATTCTGCAGCATTTCCAAGTTATTGTTGATTTCTCCAGTCGCTATTATAGCAGGGGGGACCCATGTCTGCAATACACTTGGACATTATTTGTCACCCCTATAAAAGTAAAATAAACTGTCCAAAGTGAATGAAATTACATCCTTAATTTAAAACATCTAATATTAAAGAAATTACTTTGTGATGTGGACACACTTTTTACTGCTAGAATAGCATGCAGCCTCTGTGTCTGCGTTGGACTCGGATGTTAGTTGTTACCCCTACAGAAGAAAAGATGAAAAGCCGCAAGTCAATAAAAAGGAATCCATGTCTTTTTATACATCTAATATTGAAAAAGGACTTGGTGTTGTAAACACATTTTGTGCTGTTAGGTAAGCCGTAGAGGCTAGTGTGTGAAAACTGATTGCACGCTAGTTACTTTACTTCCACTGATCACACCTTTGCCCTGAGCAGTTGTTCTCCCAGGAGATAATTGAATCATTCTCTTTTCTAGTGATCCCCCTTAACTAAGAAACCCTGGATATTCATTCCACATAATTAACAAAAAGAGAGCAAGCTCTTGATCTCCTGAGGGGTCTTTCTAGCTTTCTGCCTCCTCTTTAGCCTAAATACCATCATCAGTGAAAGCACTTTACCTGTGAGTTGACTTCAAGCTGGCTATAAATGATTTTTGCACAGAAATATCACATGGAAGGGGGTTTATTCTCTTCTAGTCAGAAGTCTTGTCTGCTATCACATGCCACCCCTTCTCTTTACAGGCATTTCCTTTAGTACACCTGAAGCCTTTATTCCACAAGCCAGTGTTCCCCTTAGCTTCCCCAAGGATGGTACTGCTCAGGGAAAATTATAAATTTTTTGATTACTTTTATTATCACCATATAATTATTAGCAGCACTTTTCTTTAGTCTTCATTATAACTTCCTGCCAAGGAGAGTAGCAAGCCTCAACTATTGTGATATTGTTGCATCGAATTTAATTGATTGTATATTTTTTTGCCATGCATAAAAATTGATTAAGGAGATAAGATTTTACTGTTTATTACTACATAATCTATTACCAAAGTTATAGGTCCCATTAAGAACTAAAACTTCAATGCATGACTTTTAGCTGTATTTTGAAATAAAAATTATAAGTGGATTGTGTCTGTGTCATAGGCAGCATGAATTCTATAGAGACACTCTAAGAACTATAGCAACTGGAAATTAGTCAATATTGAAATTATTCCACATTTTAGTTTATGGTGTTTTATTCAATATAACAACTTAGAATGGCTTCCTTTTCTCCAGGCTAAATATAATTTCCAGTAAAACCATGGAGCATGGATAAGTTAGTGAGTACTGTGTATATAGATAGTTTTTAGCAGAGAAATAGCTTGGGTGGGGGTATAGGCTCACTTAATTCAGTTGTGCTTCATGCAGCTTCTCTCTGATTCCTACTCAACCTTCATTCCAACCCACCCCGATATCATTAGCACTTACTAGTGTTATCCTTCCCTTTTGCTCTTGTCCTTAATGACCATTACCTCTTCCAATTCCTCCCTTAATAACCAACCACAAATCCCCTTCTACTACTTTACTTACAAAATTCAATACTTACCAACAGCCTAACCTCTAACCCTAATTCTGAATACAAAGAATTCATACACAAATCCAACCACCTTATGTTCAGATTTTCCTAACACCTCCAGCACCTACTATTTTCCTACAATTTAAACTTTTGCAAAAGTAATTCAAAAATTGTTTCTTTCAGTGGACACTCCTTAACCTAAAGATTTTGATTGATGTACAGAATTCTATCCTTCTACCATATCCCATAAGAATACTAAATTATATACTTGCATTGATGGCATCTTCTGCAAATTAGACCTATTGTTTGTCTCAAATCCATCTATTATAGAAACCGAACTCTGTTAGCTGAAATAATTCTCCCTGTGCGCTGAAGACAGCAGTCCTGTTGAATTACTGCAAGAAAGAAGGCTTAATCACAGGAGATACTACTTGCCAAAAGGTAGTAATGGATTGTAATCTGTTTTTCTGGCAAACATACAGAGAAAATCCTCCACCCTCAAATGGTTCTACTCACGAAGTGAGTCACTACTGCCATTAGTGGCAGCAGTGTCCTCAGTACTAAATTTCAGAAATGTGGTACAACCCTAAAATTCAAAATAAGAAAGTAAAGCCTGCCTTTATTCCGTACCTTATAATTACTTATCCAGAACACTGCCATGCTTCTCTATAGAACTATACTCACCTCTCCTGGCTACTCCATACCTTATAATTACTTATCAAGAGCACAGCCATGCTTCTCTATAGAACTATACTCACCTCTCCTGGCTACTCCATACCTTATAATTACTTATCCAGAACACTGCCATGCTTCTCTATAGAACTATACTCACCTCTCCTGGCTACTCCATACCTTATAATTACTCTGGCTACTCCCATACCTTTATAATTACTTATCCAGAACACTGCCATGCTTCTCTAACAGAACTACTCACCTCTCCTGCTACTCCTCCCCACCTTTATACTACTTTATCCAGAACACTGCCATGCTTCTCTCAACTACTATCTCCTTGCTACTCCACACCTTATAATTACTTATCCAGAACACTGCCATGCTTCTCTATAGAACTATACTCACCTCTCCTGGCTACTCCATACCTTATAATTACTTATCAAGAGCACAGCCATGGTTCTCTATAGAACTATACTCACCTCTCCTTGCTACTCCACACCTTATAATTAGTTATACAGAACATTGCCATGTTCCTCTATAGAACTATACTCACCTCGCCTGGCTACTCCACACCTTATAATTACTTATCCAGAACACTGCCATGCTCCTCTATAGAACTATACTCACCTCTGCTGGTTACTCCACACCTTATAATTACTTATTCAGAACACACTGCCATGCTCCTCTGTAGAACTATACTCACCTCTCCTGCCTACTCCACAACTTATAACAGTGGTACACAACCTTTTTGTGGGGAGGACCACTACACAAATTCTTAATGCATCTCTGAGCCACCTCAAAAAATAGTAAGTCATTACAAGTTAACAAGAGTACAGGTGACTGGCATTTTTACTTAAGACAGCAGTCATGAAGTAGCCTGTTTTCTATATCAACTTTGCATTTATCTTTATTCTGGCTTGCAGCCAAGACTTATTACAAACTCTTGAAGAAAGTTACTACTGTTTACAGACTACAAGTTATAAACAAGAAAGAATAGTTACTTCTGCAGCTAAAATTAGATGTGTGTGCAACTGCTGTCAGTTAGGTACGTAAGCACGTGCTGGAAAGTTTGCATGACTGGAGTAAGGCATAGCATTTTTTCACTTTTTTAAAAATTTTTGGTTACTCTCTGGGGGCCAGATGGTGTTGCATCGAGGGCCGTATTTGGCTCCAGGGCCGGATGTTATGCACCACTGACTTATAATTACTTATCCAGAACATTGCCATGCTCCTCTATAGAACTATACTCTCCTCTCCTGGCCACCTTTTGCCTTATTACTCATGACTTGTATCCTGTAGACTGCGGTGGTGGTGCTGCGGTAGCATTGTCGCCTCACAGTAAGATGCTGTCCTGTTCGATTCTCAGCTAGAGCATCTTCTGTGTGGAGACATGCGTGAATGGGCGTACCTTCATTGAAAGTTGTGCATCAGAGCCAGCAACTCGGCACGTAAAAATCTACTGCCAATCATTAGTGGACCGGAGTTCTGCTGTGGTGACCCCTAACCGGGAAAAGATGAAAGACACAAACAAACTCATGACTTGTATCCAACTAACTCCTACTTCCTGATATCAATTAAACACTACATCTACTAAATACCACACTCAACCTTGAGATTTCTCCATCCTTCTCCTCTATAGCTATAATGTTTCCATTACTTATGAAAGCAGACGGCAATACATAATATACAATTACTTGCTTCAAAACTGTCTCCACAAATACTAATACGCAAGTCACTCTCAAAACTCTACTACCTACTTATTAAGGTTCTAAGAGCTGGTGATTTAGAGCTTAATCCAGGGCCCCCTCAAAACACACAGCTCTCCCAAAGTCCCATTACTCTACATACAGGATAAAATCCACCTGGTATAATCTTGCATACAATCTCAGTGCAAGAAAATCAATAAGAATTGCTGACTTAAGATTGGCATCACTGACAACAAATAGAACTGGAGGACTGCCTTACTTCTGAAGAACTCTCTATATTAGGACTAATTAAAACCTCTTTGAAAGGTAATTACTGCCCCTGCAAATATATGAAATCCAACTTATCAGTATACTGGGAACAATCAAGGACGGTAGCTTTACTTCCCAATATATACCTGTCAGACACCATATTACAAGTATCTTATGCTACATGATATGGGGACAATTCAGAACTAGATATTAATAAACCTTGTACTAGGGGGACATACCAACATGCATGTATGCTTAGCTTACATCCCCCTTTCCCTCCAACTTCTGTACCTATACTCTAATAATTACTCCAGCATATAGTCTCTAAAAGGGTTTCAAGTCACACAATCATGCTAAAAGACTTTAACATAAAAAACAATGCTTCACCCTCGTACCACCTTAATAAAATGCTCAATCATTGCAACTTGGAACAACTAGTCAGGAAATCTAGTAAACCCAACCCAATTGCCGGAAATGACTCTATACTTAACCTCATTATGATCAACATAAAAGATAGGGTCAGACAAGTAAGTATCTTACCTGATAATTTAAGTGTCTCATTCTTTCCAACTGGTCTTTCAAAGCAATGGAAGTTCCACCATGTAACATCTTCTTCAGACCAATTTCAGAATCAAAACAACAAATGCATTCTTAAACTCTACTGATAGGTATATGATTTACAGCTGCATAAATCTTAACTCAGCCAAACACTCTTCCTAGACACATTGCACCAAATGCAGGTCTCAATGTTCCCACTTGTAAAAAGAATGCTTAATTCAGAACTTAAAAAAAAAAAAAGTTCATGTACAGTGACCTAGCCTTAAAACAGTGGAAACAGAAAGTACCAAACAAGTACCTTCAAGAAAGCTATAACCAGCTTAGGAGAAAAAAAAAGAAAAAATTGCTAACGATACAGCTAAGGATTCTTTCTTCAGTGGCAGACAGAAAACCAGTCTTAAGTATTTTTCAAAAGAAGTAGAATTATTAATGGGAAGGATTACAGAATGTACTGAGTCAAAAATCCTAGCAAAAGCAGTTTCAAATGTGTTAGTATATACAAACACTTTAATAGAAACCATTCAAGACCAAACCAAAAATTTGCCCCAAATACAAACCCATTCATCAGTTATGAATGCTTCACAATAACAACAGAAGCAATGTTCACACCTGTATATTCAGGCAAAATATAATCTACCATTCTAATTCATGTAGCTTTACACTGCTTTCCTCAAAATGTCAGCATTCCTTGTAGCTAGACCACTCACTCACATCTTTAACCTCTCACCAACCTCCGCCATCTTTCCTACAGCCCTCACATATATTTCCATGATACCACTACCCCTAAAAATGAAAACAGACCAAAATAATACAAAGATTACAGACCAATTGTAAACCTTTGCCCCATCATAAAAATAGTGCAAAATTAATCTACAAACAACTTTTCAACTACATAAAAAGCACCCTCCTTTGTGACATCCAGCACAGATTCAGAAGTTCCTTTAGTGCTGTGACAGCAACACACTTGGATTGCAAACACTGTTTTCAACAATAAAAATAACTCTAAGTAGAATGGCATATTTTCCAGAGATATGACAAGAATGTTTGAAACTGTAAATCCTAATGTATCTCTCTACATTCTTGGTAAATTTAATGTTGTCTCAACTGATAGATGCTTTGGAGGTTATCTATAAAATTGAACATTCCAAGTACTAGCTGGGGATATTCCATTTAACCAAGATGCCACTACCCCAGGAATCCCCCAAGGCTGTGTACTCAAGTCTCTTTTCTTCCCACTGTTCATTGGTGATATTTTCTCAGACCTAGCCAAAATAGTCATGTCCACTGGCATTCTCTTACTATTAGAATCAAGTAAAGATGCATACATTCTCCACCCAAAACTACTAGCTAGCTTTTCAAGACCCTGCCAGTTGACAAGTAACAATATGCTGCTTATCAGTTCTAAAAAAACACATATCATACTTTTCAGCATGCTGCAAAACTACTAAATTACTGCATCTTTCAATAGCGTATACATTAGGCATCATATGTCCTTTAGTAAGAGAGACAAACTATCTAAGGATGACTTTAGACCCTACTCTGCCATTAGCAAAGCACACATTCAGTATTATTAACAAAGCCCTGCACTACTAAAGCTATGCTATAAGCCCTCTCACCTTCTTACCCCACCATTCACTATGCTATAGCTAGAAATGTACTTATCCAGAAAATATATATGGTCTCTCTCTGATAACTCTTCACTCTGGCACAGGTACACACAAATTGCAAACTACTATAAGCAAAATCTGTAGATCCACACTCCTTTCAGAACCCTAAGTGCATCATTGCCTCTTAGTGGCAATCTGTAAACAAAAGAGCTACCTTGTTACTGAGCTCATGGGCATACAAATTATCAAACATGGGACACTGTTCTTTAAAATCCAAAGTGTAAATTAAACAACCAAGTTATGCTGTGACCGATAATAAAGAAGGAGGCTTGATCATCATTAAACCATGTTTTAAGGCATCCATAGGAGAATGTACATTCCCAGAAAAGGATCTTCTGATTGGGAAAAAATTCTTAGCAGAAGTGAGGCAGCCAAACAGACTTGAAACATTGAAAATGAAACTAAAAGAAGAAATGTTGCTGGACTCTAACTACTTATGCTTTAGAGAAAATGGCTAGTCAAAGTACCCAACACATGTTTATGAGGATTGTACAATTATACTATTGCAACTCTCTATAAAATTACTCATTACTTTGTTACAGTTTCTGCTGTCCATGTTAGTTGTCCACTATGGATTGTTAAAATAACTGTCTTTTATATATCACTGTATTATGCTGAAATAGCCATTGGGCCTGGATCTTAGCTGAAAAGGGTGTCCTGACTACTTACCCAGTCAGCAAACTGAAATAAATAAATCCAAGTGAACCCCACTTAGTCTGGTCCTGGTTGTTGGTAAATTTGAGAGGAATGATAAAGTTCTGTATGGATGGCCCACTGGTGCAGTGGTTAATGTTGCTGCCTCACAGCAAGAGGTTCTCTAGTTTGATTTTCGGCTGGGGTGCCCTCTGTGCAGAGTCTGCATGTCCTCCCTGCCTTTGTGTGGGTTTCCTCCAGGTGCTTCAGTTTCCTGTCATATTCCAAAGACAATATGCATCTGGAGTGTTTCTCCCCAGGCCTCCACTGAAAATAGGCTCTTTCCTAGTCAACAAATGCTAAATAAAATAAATAAATACATTTTGTAATAATTAATGAAGCAGTACTGAAAGCTTTGCTACATGTTCAATTTATTTAACTGAATGAATTAAATGTTAGTATTGTGTGAGCCCAACTATAACATCTACAAAACAAAAGTCTCAGGGATATTAAACTGTGTAGGATGAAAGCTGGATGAACAGATATAATAAGGGTGGACAGTGCTTTGAGGAGTATCATTTAAGTACCAGACAGTACAACTGGAATGATAACTAATGAAAAATGTTTTCTTGATTAAGAAATGTGTACCTCTTTTGTTTCTTCTATGTTTTATATTTAATTACTATTTCTGCTATTATTGAAAATAACAGTATATGATTGGCATTGTTTTGTGCTGTGGACACATCAAAGTGTGTGGAAGAGATTTAACAGGGAGTGATCTATTTGTGTGAAAAGAGCATACCAGCTCTGTTAAATTAACTGAAAAGGATACTGTTGTAGGATGTATCAGAGAGAAATTTAAGAATGAAGATATCTCATGGGGTTTCATTATCCCCATTTGGTTCCTGTTTTTTTTCTGATGGGTGGTTAAGATGTATGCTGAAGCTGGTTATGATACAGACTGGTAAAGACTGTAAAATCTCAGAGAAGCAGATGATGTTGAGAGCACAGGGAAATTGATGGATCACATAGAGAAAGGACTGATGAATGCTATAAAATGTATCAATCTTTATAGGCTACCAATAAAGTAAGATGGCTTTAAGAATACGTTTACTGAAAGAAAATGAGGTTTCCTCATCTTCTGTTTTCAGCCTGAAGGTACTGTGGATAATGTTTGATTAAAGCAGCGGTATGACAGGGACTAGAGAGAGAAAGAATGCAAAAAGATGAAGTAATAACTGTCAAGGTATGCTATATTGTTCTTTTAGTGGTGTCTACTGGGTATAGTTAAAATTAATATTATTGAAAGAATATAGTATATGACACAATAGTCTTTATGCTAGAATACAGGATAAAGATGGAAATATATGGGAAATATATTTTAAAAGAAATGAATGGGGAGATTTTAGGTGAGTTTCAGCTTAATAGTGTCATGGGGCAATATGACAGTCAAGGACTTCAGAGAATAGCCTGGCATACAGAAAAACAAGGTTTAAGTCACACACTTAAGTCATATGCTAAAATAACAACAGAGTCACACCTAAAATGTTAACTACTAGATCACTAAAACAAATATAGCATCTGAACTGCACACACAACTAAAACAAACATAGCATCTGAGTTACACACACACAACGAAAACAAACATAGCGTCTGAGTTACACACACAACTAAAACAAACATAACATCTGAGTTACACACACAACACAACTAAAACGAACATAGCATCTGAGTTACACACACAACTAAAACAAACATAGCATCTGAGTTACACACACAACTGAAACGAACATAGCATCTAAGTTACACACACCACTAAAACAAACATAGTATCTGAGTTACACACACAACTAAAACAAACATAACATCTGAGTTACACACACAACTAAAACAAACATACCATCTGATTTACACACACAACTAAAACAAACATAGCATTTGAGTTACACACACCACTAAAACAAACATCGTATCTGAACTACACACACAACTAAAACAAATATAGCATCTGATTTACACACATAACTAAAATAAACATAACATCTGAGTTACACACACAGCTAAAACAAACATAGCATCTGATTTACACACACCACTAAAACAAACATAGCATCTGAATTATATGGACATTTAAGTACAAACTACTATTATAATGGCTGATTATCTGCATATGACTTTTCATTTAAATTTGATCTCTAAGCTTAATGAATTATTTATAATAATGTCTGAGGCTTCTATTGTATCCAGCATTAACTGACACCATAACTCTGCTTTCAAGTAAGGATTTGATTTCCCCTGAAATGTTACATTATACCTTCAAATACAAAAAAAATCTGAATTTCTGGTGCTCAGTGGATAACACAGAATGTTAATACGGACAGTGTGCACTTTGCTTTGATTTGACTGCAATTTCTGAGACATTTTATCTACAGAAAATGCCTCACAACTGTCACAGAATGAACAAGGCAGAGTACAAAATATGAAAGGCAGTCAAAATAAACAGAAAGACCAATTGTGGATTGTAAATGTGGCACGTTTACATAAAGGCTTGCATAAATACACCTACATTGCTTTACAGAGCACAGAGATATCTTCCTTTTTATTTGATGTTACTAACTTAACAGATTCCTTCTTAAAAAAAGTTTTAAATAAGAACAATTTTTGCATGTAAATATATGAGGAATGTGAATTTTCACACACAGTTTTAAACAGATGTGGGTGTTTTTTTAAATTCTCCAGTTGTTGTTGATAATGTGCCAAATACTATGAAAATCTGCACTGTATTCCAAGCAAAAATAATTCTTAACTTATTCACAGCAATGGAGATCAGTAAGTTTGCTCTGTAGCTTCCAATGGGTAGAGCCTAAGCCTTTTGACAGAATCAAATTATGTCCCACATTTCAAACAAATGTCCATATCTCTGGAACCATAGGAGTTACAAAAGAAGTATAAATGGCAAACTCTTTAGCACAAACTTTTTTATAGCGGTAGTATTCCTTATGTTCTAGGTCTTAAACCAGATTTAATAAGTCACAGTAAACGCATAGCATCTCAGCAGCTATTCAAGTTACACACATACTGTCAGCATCATTTTATTCACATAGCTGAGAGCTTTCACATGAGGCTAAGGAGTTCTGCCTCTGTTACTTGATTATTGAGATATTTAGAAAAATTTAAAAATTATAGTTATATAAATTAATATCATAAAAACAATAGTTAATCTCTTTTTACCTGCACTAGACAGAGGTCAAATGCAGTTGTGTTTGCCATTGTGCAAGTTTTAAGATGAAATCTTTTAAAACTTTATACATATCATGGTTTTGGAATTATTGATGCAAATATAAACAATCAAAATTTGACTCCTAGAGGCGTCACTAGGAGTTAACTGCAGATGCACCTGGAGGTGTCACTCGGATGCAATGGGTTAATCACCTTTTTTGGCTATTGTGTCCACTTAACACATCACCTCTGAAGAAAACAAGCCAGTTTTATTACTGTCATTCTTTCTTTCTACGAACATTTCCTTGAGAATTCCATGTTACAGTACAGGCACTTCATTTTCTGATATAAATCTAGATAGTGTGATTGCTTTCCTTGTTATAGCATTGCTGCTCTCAAAATAAGGATGACAGCTTCCTGCATGCACGTAAAAGCTGCTGATTGTTTTCCAAAAAAAAAAACAAACAAAAAAAAGGTAGAAGGCAGTGTAATTTTTATTATTAAAATAATCAGTACTAGCCAAAAATGTCAGTATGATTACATGACAAGTTTACTATAAATTCTAGAAATGACATTGATTTATTATAGAAAAAATATCATCTATAACATGACTATAGAAAGAAATTTAAAGTGCATGCATACGTAAAATCATAAGTGTTGTGTGATTCCCATTTATTCAGCTTGAAATTAGAAAAATAGTCGCACTTTTGCCTGTTCATCATATTTGCTATTTAAACCGAAAAAAAATGTTTGTAAAAAGTTGCTTATTAAAACTAAATCTGCCAAGCAACATAACAACTCAGTGCTGATGACAGCTTGAAAATTCACCTCATTTAGACAATTATGTACCGTATCCTATTTGTAGGATCACAGCATAATGGTCTTTAATATTTACTATTGTTATCAAGGATGCTTTGTGAAAATTAACCTTTTTAGCAGCTCAAGAAAATGGCATGAGAATTTTAAATAGGACCATGAGGTCTGTATTGTCTTAATAAAAATATCTGTCTACAGGGGTCTATGTCAAATGATCAACTTTTTGGAAACTTGAGTTTCCGAATTTTACATTGCCCCCCCTACAAATTATACTATATATATATATATATATATATATATATATATATATATATATATATATATATATATATATATATATATATATATATATATATATATATATATATATATATATATATATATATATATATATATATATATATATATATATATATATATATATATATATATATATATATATATATATATATATATATATATATATATATATATATATATATATATATATATGTATATATACCAACTCTGAGGTCACACTACAGTGAAGAAAAGGGTAAATTTCCTGATCCTCACTGTCCTGCGATCACCATTCAAAAGCTTTGAGTTTTCAAAAACTCGATCATATGGTCTCGACCACATGAAGTTAGAGTTTCTGAAAACTCAGTCAGCTGATAGGGACCCATCTACAGACATTGACAGTGACTACATTTCAGAGCCTCTGAACAAAAATAGGTTTGAAAAGAGGGTTTATTCAGATTATATAATCTGGATAACTAAAAAACACACTGGAATGTTTAGCTGGACTACATATGGAAAATCATATGTGGCCATTCTGATTCAGCTGGTTTATAAAATCTCTTAACAATTCATTGCTGATTAATTTGTGTGCCCTGTTAACATGAAATAAAGACATTTATTTTTAACTAATGTCATCTCCTAAAAGGTTTTCCATTTCCTGCACATATTTGGAAGTGTCCATGAAAAATATTATCAATACTAATCTCTCATTTTTGTCTGACTCTCAAATTCTTAAATTTGTGTTGTTTTTTAATGTATAACTTTCTGACAAAGTTAAAATATTTCTTCTGTAAAAGTCTGCAATGTATTAGCTAATTTCAGGTCCATTAGCAGCTACAGATGACGTCAACATTTGATGGCTGACAGAGTAAAATAGCTGCTCTGACTCTGTGTACATTTTTAATTTTTGAGAAATTTTTGAGAAAATATTGAGTTTTCCTTTAGTCCATTCAGAGTGTATTTTCTATTTTGATGAATATTTATACACCTTTCAGAAAAGTGTGGGTTTTGTACTTGCATTACTTTAATAATGCCAAAAAGGATGTTCTTGATGAAAGAAAAGCAATATCAGAGAGGAAGAAAATACTTGCTATCCACATGAAGTATATAAGTGAGTGACACTGTGTTAAGACAGAGGAAGAAGGGGGATGATAGTGAATATATATATATATATATATATATATATATATATATATATATATATATATATATATGTACATATATGGGTCCTTGTTGTTTTATTCACAGCATGGTTCATCGAACTGTACTTTGTCAAAATTACTTTAGCGAAACAACAACAACAACAAAAAAAACATGCCGTTAGCATGTACCGTTAGTTGTACATCAATGTATACTGTTGATGTACAACTAAGGAAACTCTTGTTGAGATCATAGTACAGTGGGGATAAGGGAATATTCCATTTTCCCCACTGAAGTGCGATCTCGGAGTGAGAATATTAAAGTAGGGGTGTGTGGGGGGTGCAGGGAGGCATATCTGTGTTTAATGTGTTGTTTTTTTTTTTTTATGTTTAGGTTTTTTTATTTGTCCACGAAAGTGCATTTTTGACAAAATGCACTTTCACGGAAGTCAGTTCGCGGAAGTAAGGTTCGATGAACTGTAGTTTTGAGTAAAGAACATAGACCCACACATATATATATATATATATATATATATATATATATATATATATATATATAATAGACTGCGGTGGTGGTGCTGCAGTAGCATTGTCGCCTCACAGTAAGACGTTGTCCTTTTCGATTCTCAGCTAAAGCGTCTTCTGTGTGGAGACATGCGTGAATGGGCATACCTTTGTTGAAGGTTGTGCATCAGAGCTGGTAACTCGGCATGTAAAAATCTACTGCCAATCATTAGCGGACCGGAGTTCCGCTGTGGCGACCCCTAACCGGGAAAAGCTGAAAGACATAACATATATATATATATATATATATATATATATATATATATATATACATATATAAAATACAGCTGTCAGGTCTAAACTGGGAAGTGATGGAGCAGAAGGTAATTAAGATAAAGGATAATGATGTTGTCAGATTGCTGAAAATGGACAGTACCAGTACTGACTGAATAATGGGTGTGGCCCTTTTCCAGGGTGGAGGTGTCAACAATGGTCATGATACAGTGTGGTTTAGAGTAGTCTGGAAGGATGAAAAAACAAAGTTAAGGGCAATGGCATAGTATTTTAGGGACTGTGATTATATCAAAATGGTACAGAAAGAGTTAAAGAGAAGTTAAGGGATGTGTGGTAAAGCAAAGATATAAAGATGTCATGGGAATGGGATCAGGTATTAGTAGTCATAGCTGTGGGCAAGTGCTGAAAGAAAAGGCCTAAACGTGAAACAGAAGAAAGGACTAGTACACCTATATGAGAGTGGGAGGCTAATACCAGTGGACATGCAAGAGTTGGAATGGAGAAGATTACAAGATGGAGTAGGCATATAAGAGGTGAAATGGCATGGACTGGAAGCTGGAAGTGGTACATAAGAGGTTAAATAGAGAGGAGTGAAAGGTAGTGGTAGCATAATAAAAGGATGTAAAAAGTGATAAAAGAGACAATGGTAGCAATGGCAAAAGTAAAGCATGATGTAGCAGAGAGTTCAAGAAAGGAAGAAAGTATTTTTAAGAATATAGCATAAAGGACAATATACATGGAAGATGTTGTCAGGTTGAATAAGAATTACAGAGGGATCAGGTACAAAAGAAAAAAGAAGCATTGAATAACTATTTCCCCACAGTTTCCATAAAAGAGAAAGAAAAGGAAGACATGGTATCACAGTGGAAGGAAGTAAGAACAGAATATGGAGTCCCCAGTCTGGTAGTTGGTGCAGAGGGTTAAGGCTGTAAGCTCTAGTTCCTTTGGAACAGGGTTTGATTTATTCAGCCCTCATTTACCTACCAGGTGACCTTAAGCAAGTCACATAACCAAACAGTGTGTAGGGGAAACTGGGAATTTGGGCTAGGGTCCTCAGTGGTCTCCTGGACTGCAAGCCTAATAACTACCTATGAACCCATGAACATATGAGAGCAATGCAGAAATATTAGAATAGAGATAGATAAGGTAGAGAGTGAATTGGTTACTCTAAGTGTTGATAAGGCAGAGAAATCATGAGGGCTGCCTACAAGAGACCTCAGGAATCTGGTCAGTATTACAGCAAATCCCATAACAGAGCTCTTTAGTAGATCACAGGCCATTGCATAACTGTTATGACTGTGAGATGACAATAGTAGCACTTCTGTACAAGTATGATGAAAGGCAGTGTCCTGATCAACAGCCCAATAGCCTGATAGCATTAGAAGGGTAAGGGATAGGCTTGTAAAGACCCTGGTGGTCACTGGCCTGGTATAAACCTACAAACCTATGAACCTTTGTCATGGACAGTTGCTTTCCTAGAAAACAGTAATCTCAGACAACAAATGATCAAGGTTCATGGACAGAAGAATTTGTTGATTATATCTGTTCTAGTTGTGCAACTTAGTTACAGATAAACTTGTCAGGAGAGCACCAGTAGCGATGATCTATCAAGTCCTTATTGTGGCCTTTGACTTCATCCCATGTAAGGAGGGGTTAGGATAATTGGATGCCAAAGGTCTAGGGTCAAGACTGAAAAAATGGACTGGTGCATGGTTGAATGATAGAGCACAGAGTGTTGTAGGGGAGGGATGATGTAAGAAATGACAAAAAGGATTAGTGGAGTACAGAAGGGGACAGTAATGAGATCACTGTGCTTCAGTCAGCTTGTATCAGGCATATCTGAGGGAAAAGAAAGCAGACAAATCTTTTCACTGGTGATAGAAAGTCAGGGACAACAGGTGAGGATGTGGAAAACTTCTAAGGAAGGACTTGGAAAAGTTGATTGATTTGCAGAATGATGGCCACCGGAACTCAACATATTATATTTGGGCATGACAATGAGTCAAAGACAATGTAAAGTGTCAGCTTGTGAGATGGAAAAGATGCAAGAAAAGAAGGAAAAGGATCTTTGTGGTATTGCTTATACCTGGACTGGGCCACCAAAAGCAGGTAAAGATGTTAGTGGTGTCATTAAACAGAATGCAGTGGTATATCTTAGGAGCAAGACTTCAAAAGAAATGAGCCAATGCTCTGAATCTTCCAGAATATGGACAAGCTTTCACAATTCTGATGGCCATATGAGGAAAGAAGATCAATCTGCTAGAAAGAGTACAAGGGAAACCCACCAGAAGGGAGAGCATACAGAGACAAGAACATAGCAGGAGCGTTTCAGTTAGTTTGTCATCTCCTGATGGCTCTCTTGGAAAATAGATGGAAGTAAATGATGTCCAACTCCTTTTCAGTAATTTATAGCAATGCTACACCTTTTTCTAGATTAAAAACAACTAAGGTATAAGATCAGATAGCTTTTTTTGTAACCGTATACTCTTGACAATCAGTTTCAAAATAATTGTTGTGACTGCCACAGAACAACCTTCTGTGGTCATGAAGGCTATACAGGAGGCATTGGGCATACTCACTTAACTTTTGCAAAGGTCAGTTAATAAAATATACCACAATATCATGAAGCCCAATTTATACATGTCCTGAATATTTTGGAATAACAACAAACAGAAACTGCTGCTGATAAAAAGAATGTTGCTAAGAATGAACAATAAGCAATCTACTTGCTGTGATCAGTGGGTCTATATTATAACATCGACCCCTATTCAGCGAATGCTTGAAATTGAAAAGCTGCAGAACACTGAATATTTTCTAGGGAAAGTATTTGGTGGGCCGTTTCTGTGACTTCGCTATTTCCTCGACTGTGGTGCAAAGGTGATGGACCGGGTTAAGGTAAGTGTGTGAACGGACCGAGGTAATGTGAGTGTGTGATAGTTAGGGACCTTAGGGATAGGGAGCGGGTAAGGTGAGTGTGTGATAGTTAGGGACCTTAGGGTTAGGGAGTGGGTAAGGTGAGTGTGCATTAGTTTGGGACCTTAGGGTTAGGGAGCAGGTAAGATGAGTGTGCATTAGTTAGGGACCTTAGGGTTAGGGAGCGGGTAAGGTGAGTGTGCATTAGTTAGGGACCTTTAAATGGAATAAATTCTATGTCAAGGGATATCGATTCCATACATGTGTTAAAACACAAGCACCAGATGTGTCAGCACCCCAGGAAACACATTTATCCCCTTTGGAACACCAAAAACTAACATTATGTAATAACCTGGCTGCTTCTTAAGAGCATTTCTCAGCAAAGAGAAGAGCTGCCTTGTTAATTAAACAATCGTTCTCTTCTCTATACATATTAGTTACATGATCACTTTTAGGGGGAGGTAGCAGGATAGTGGCTTGAGAAGGAGGGACAGTGGAGACCATTGCCTCTGTGTACTGGCACCACATGGTAGATGTATCCTATTGACATTTATACAGGATAGACTACAGGGGTCACTTACAATGGTAGCAGACTTTTATTGCATTGCAGCATCTAGAGACTCTACAAGTAGTCCATGTTCCTAGGATATCTCCTGTTGTTGAACACCTGCCCTCTTGGGTATGCAAAATGTGTGTAACTGATCTTGATGGTATGGATCTAGATGGAAAATCTTGCTTTATGCATTTTCCCCAAGATATAATACTTTTTCCAGAATAGGCTACATTTATGTTGATAGTGAACTCCTTGTCTATTCACCTGATTTCAATATTTTATCATGTCCATTCACTTTTGTCCGCCCATCCTCACAGTGGATATGACAATTTTACACTTACTATACAAGATGCCCTGACTTCCTCCAAAAGATGAAGGAATATGTGCAAGACTTTATGATGGCATGTCAAGATGGATCTCATTTACATGACTGAATTTTCACTTACCTGAAAATTAAAAGGATGAGATAACTTCACCGAAAACTTACTTTCACAAATGGTCAGATCACTAGAATTTTACTCCAGCAAAGGAAACACTTGGCCACCATGGTGAGCTTTGCCCTTTTCCCCACTGTAGTGCAATCTTGGAGTTGGTATATTTAGTTAGGGGGCATGTGGTGTGGCGATGCCCCCTGCTTGGTTGGTTTTTATTTGCTTTGGTTTGTTTATTTTGTTGTGGTGGCCAAGTGGTTACTTTACCAGAGTAAAATTTTATTCATGAAAGTACGTTTTCAGCAAAGTTCATAGGTTCATAGGTAGGTACTAGGCTATTGGACCAAGGGCCTAAGTAAGCCTAGCCAACAAAATTCCCTGGCTTACGCCAACCCAAGAAAGTTTATTTCCTGTGCCCTTGTCGAGCAGAGCCACAGAAGTGATCCCCGGGGTGTATTTCCTATTTCTGATCCCCGGGGTGTATTTCCTATTTCTCATCCACTCATCAAGATTTTTCTTGAAGAGTGTTAATGAGGAACTTTGCTTGACATAGATGGGTAGCTTGTTCCAGTGTATGGGAAGTCTCTGGGACAGGAATCTATCCCTCCAGCAGTTCCTGTTTATTGTGGTGACTAGAGTGTGTAGCTCGGAGGAATTGGGATTTCTTTAGGTGTAGCATGTCCAACAGCTCTGGGTTTGACAAGTTGTCTTGTCCTTTTCCTTTTCATGTAAGTGAAAATTTGGTTATGTAAAGTAGACCTGTCAAGTATAGATTGCACTTCCTCTGGCAAGCATTTAAGAGCTATATGCATGCCAGGTTGCAATCCTGGACCAATGGTCTGTGATTGAAGTGGAACTCAAGCTTATTTCAGTTGCAGCAAAACTATAAGCTTCTTGTATCTGGTAAGCCCCAATACAAGACACCCTATCAAACTGAAGAAATAACATCTATTAAAGCACAAATTCAGGAAATAATTAACAGAAAGGGAGAAATAGTTTTGGATAAATTGTGGCTATAATACTACTAAATGACACCTCAGGAGTAATCTACATTGCTAGAAAATGCAAGATGAAGGCAAGCCAATCTGTGCTTACCATTTCACAGGGAATGAATGTGGGAGATTCATATTCCACCACAGAGCATTCTGTGGCAGAATTCCAGACTTAGTGTGCCACATTATATGCAACAGCCTAAGACAAAATAATATCTTTAGAGGAAATTAGTAGGTGACTCCAGAATATTTGTCAAAATCCATCGGTGACTCCACAACAAGATACTCAACTTGCTCAATCATTTTTAAAGGTTGAGTTGCCCAAGGTCATCAATGGCTTAAAACTTGCTAATGCCCCAGGAATAGAAGGCTTACTGGCAGAATTTTATAAAGCACTCTCCTTGGCAGCTATTGTATTCTTGTGAGACACATGCCAAGGAGATTGTAGGGAAGCTATGGTTCCACCTTCATGGAAATTCTCCATTATACTTCCTTTCCTGAAGCTGGGCAAGCCTCCCTCTGATACATTTAGTTACTGCTGAATATCCTTGTTAAATGTAGGTAGCAAAATATATATAAGCACGTTGGCAGATCATCTGTCACACTACATGCTGTCGCATATACATCCAGTACAAGTACGCTTTTTGAAAGGTAGATCTGCATTGCAATGGCATAATGTGCTTTGTGCAATGCTATGGCTTGAAAAAGGCAACACTCCCACAGGAAATTGTCCTTGCTGTCTATAGATGATGAGACAACTTTCAATAAGGTAAAGTGGCCCTAGCCTTTTAGGGTCTTAGAAGATCATGGATTCCCTATGTCATTCAAGCGTTAAAAACAATATACACAGGATCATATACTTATGTATGGGTGGATCCTTATATATTGCAACATTTAAGGAATGTCCTCTAGTGCCTTTGTTATTTCTTCTAGCATCATCACTGATGACCTCCATTAAAGCATCGCTAGTTGCGTATTCGAGGTGCTATCAAACCAAGGATATAAAGGGAGGTCTAGCATTATATGCCAATGATTTACTAATATTATTACAAGACCTTGCTGAACAACTCCCTGGGCTTTCGGGCATATTGTCTAAATGGACAGTACTATCAGGATATAAGTTGAATCTAGCAAAATCCATAATCCTGGGAAGTAACATACCTAATTCGGTAGATATTCAGGAACTGTATAGGTTCAATATAAATCTACCATACATGACATATACAGGAATAGATATTGCACTTACAATGTAAGCTCTCAAAACCTTAAACATGGAGCATATTTATTTATTTTTGTTTAGTTTAAACAAAATAACTGGATGAAACTGTGTTGCTTTGCTTTTTATTCATCATTGAAGAACTTTGATCTTTATGATAAAGGTAAACACTTAGCATGATCAAAACACTTTCTGTTTGCTTTTCCTTCATATTGACTTTCTTTAAGAATTAAGCAGGTCAGTAATTATGCCTGGGCAACTAATCATTCTTATGGAAGGCAATGGCAATTAAAGTCAATATACAGCCCGCAATATTTCTGGATTTCTGAATGCTACTTTCACCTACTGCCTTCAGTTCAAAGAAATTAGACATTTCAGTTATGATAGCAGGTGTGCTTAACTCTGTATGCTGACTTTTCATTGGTCCTGACTAATTTTACTAATCTTATAAAAGCATGACATGAGTCTTTACAGATGTACTGTGTTAAAGTGTGGCCAGATAATTTTGCTTGTAATAGTTACCAGTCTAATTAAAACTTGCATGTACAATAATTACTAAATACGGTTTATTGTAGGGTTAAACATTTGCAAATGAATTACAAAAAATGTGATTGATGATTGCTCTGTTGAGAACATTTCAGAATGAAGTACTAAAGTTGCTGAATGTCATTGATAAACATATGAACATATCCTTAACATTTTTTTTATATTTTTCTTGTCAGTAATATTTTTTTCAGAATAAACAAATCAGCAATGTCACAGATACACTTCTGAGTAAAGATATGAATTAAGATGAATTCCTTTCATATGTGTTCTCAACAGAATTCTGAAACTATTATTTCTCAGTATGGAAAAAAAGCAAATTCAGCACAGTTTTGTATATGACATTTCAAAAATATATTCACACTGTAAAACCGCCAAACTCTCAACACAAAAAGCCCCATTCTCATATAAAAAGGCAGCAACTTACCATTTGTAATGGCTGCCAGTCTGCCCTGCCATGTTACAGCTGCTGAAAGGAGTTGTGTGACACTGGATGGCAACTGACGCTTTGTATTGATTTTGTGACACCATCACTCATTTATGGTGCTCTTCTGCAAGAATTAAAGTGATAGCTAGCACACAGAAGATCAAAATCACTCCACTTAATCCAAGGCAACCTGACAACTGAATACCGACCAACTATGACTGAAGATTATTTTCAAATTTAAATCATACTCAAGTTCAAAGCTGTGTTCCAGTTAGTTACTGAATCATATAACTATAATGAAATATGTGAAGTGCACATCTGTGAGTGGACTGTCAAAAGTACTTGCTTTGGTTTGCTGCACACAGAGATTTGATACAAAGTTATTTATTCATTGAACTTAATACCGTTATACTTGGGTTACTTAAGTATTCAGTTTTAAGTAACCCTGTCACCTGCTCCCATTACATAAAACAACACAATTTCTGAGTGTTTGTCACATTTTCATTTCTTTTCTCTCTTTTTCTCCCATCACGCTCCTCCTTTTCTTTTGTATTCTTATAATCTCTATCCCTCTCCAGATCTTTGCTGGTCTTTTTCTTCTTCCTGACGCCCCCTCCCAACCACTCAAACACAATACATGTACTCCCCTTCTGCCCATCCTAATCCATGTAAAAATATATAAATATGTAAGTGTATTGGACAAGGTTCCATTATTTCTCCTTTAAACTCAACAGTTTAAGGTTAAAGTGCTTGGCTGCAGCGACATGAAACTGAACAGCTCGAGTACATAAAATAACTACATGCACTTACTCAAAGCTTTATAGTTTTGTCATCCAAATGCAACAGAAAAATACACAGTGATTTTCACACACCTTTACTTTAATATATCATTCTGAGATTAGTGCATCTTGGAGAATGTGTAACCATTTTAATATATCCTAAAATTGTCTTGGTCTCTCCCTGGAAAGATACAGTAACATAGAATAGAAAAGACAACTGTGCAAACCTAAACCTATCCCTTTTATATGCAGTGAGTAAGAAGGAATGAGCAAAACTTGTCTCAAGCAGTAGTGGTCAGGTAAATGTGACACAAATGAGTAATAATGCAAAACAAATAAGTGCCCACAGTAAGAGCATTATTAAATCCTAACAATTGCTGCTTGTAATGCTTTGTGAAAATATCTGAATGCAGAAAATCCTAAAGAGAATGCAGTCATGCAGTCAGATTACAAACACACACACACAAACACACATACACACACAGACACATGCACACACACACACACACACACACACACACACACACACACACACACACACACACACACACACACACACACACACACACACACACACACACACACACACACACACACACACACACACACACACACACACACACACACAGATATGAAGATGCAGAAATAGCTTTCTGGTTAGTCAATGTGAGAAAAAAAAGAGCAAGTGATTCAACTCTGTCAGACTTTGCTCCTAGATAACTCAAGTTTAGAAATTTAGAAATGCACTTTAAGGGTTTACAGATACAGACTGCACTGGCTTTTCTGCACTAATGAATGTGGCTTATACACAAGTAAAAACCTAAGACAGAAATGAATCACCTTCATGTTATTGGTTTTCATTTAAGGGTGTGACACTCCTTTAGGCTATTTAAATTTCATTTGTTTCTTTGCAGACAAACATTTTTATGACTGCTGGTAATACACTATAAGCAGCACCTTCTCATTATCATGGTTCTTGAAATCTTATTCCTTTGGCAAACTCATTGGCTTATCAAAATGTAATATTTACAGGCTTAAGACTGCATATTCTGAATTTTGTTTTTGCTTTCTAGGTTGACTAAACAATATACATCAACACAGGAACTGTGTAGTCTCTTTATTTGGTTTTGTTGTGGAACAGCTGATTTCTCTATTTGTACCTCCAAATGTGTATGCTCAGGATGTGGGAATTTTATAGACAGGGATTCATGCCTTTTTTGTAATGTTCCCATGGTTATACAACTCTCACAACTATTACCAGACCCAGTGGCAGATGTGATTTCTGAGAAAAGATTAGAAAAAAATACAGATATTCTGAATGGCTAAACTGAAATATTCATTTCTGACAAAAATAAACATGCCACAGATTATCTATTATCCCCCAACCCCATTAACCCTCTCATAAAGAGACAAGGATACTTCAAAGCCATTATGACCACCAGTTTATTATGATTTGCCATCACAATCTCACGCGACAGCTATGCGAACTTGGAAGGTTGAATGTCACATTTGCAAGGTTTTGTAACTTTGATTCGTAAATGTTCGAATCCACAACAGCAAATGTTAGTGTGCATTCAAGCATAAAAACAATATACACAGGATCGTATGCTTGTGTATGGGTGAGTCCTTATATATTTTGAATGGAGATTGCGCTATAGTAGGGATCAGTAAATTTACCCTTTTCCTCACTGTAGTGCAATCTCATAGTTTGTATATATAATTAGCAGTGGGTATGGGGGGTGCAGGGGAGCTTGCCCCCCTGCAAAACATTAGTAAGAAATCACCAGAAGTTTGGGTAAGTCGGGTAATGTCGATAATATCAAATGTTGAATTATTGACATTAACATGTTCAGTGTTTTGATTAGTTGATGTTTGGATTTTACAATGTTTGGGGGGGGTAAGTAATCACTTGCACAAGTGTGTTGCAAGGTTTTGATAGTAAACCATTTATTACATATAAAATGCAAAACTTTGCCATGAATGAACTCATCCGTTATCAATACCAAGAGTTTATAAGACAATTTAAATACCTCTATAACAACCACTCCAAGTCCCGAATAATCCAAATAAGCCTCAAGATTGGGCAGAATGGCAGACAGCCCACACTGGGTTGGCCTGTCCTATTTCAGATAAGTGGCAGACTGACAGTGCCCCTGCAGTAAACCTTCCATTGCCCAAGGCAGCATCCAGACAGCTCACTCCAACTTTCTGGAATCTTAGACTGTCCCAGAAAAGGAAAGGAAAGGAAAGAGGTTTTGTAGTGACTGCCCACTAGGCTGCAGTCTTAAGCAGCCTGTTCCCCTCTCTGGCCTTGCAAAAAAACTTACATAAGTAAGTAATAAGCGAAAATAAACTAATTGAAGTTTACAACTCATTAAAATATTTTACTCAATGCCCCCCCAGGGGTTTTGAGTGATAGATCCATTTGAAAAAAACACTATTGCACATTATGAACATTCAGAGCCTTAATTTCAGACTAACAAACTTTGAAGGAAGGAGGCCAATTTGAGACTGAATAAACAGCCTCCATGTAGGTAGAATATGTGGTCTTATCTATGAAGTCCAAGTGTTCTGTAACTACAGATTCTACATAAGAAGAGGCCCTAGCAACCCAGTTTTTTTTTAATTTGGGTTGTTTCCAGTGCTGCAGATCTTTAAGCCCCTCCTCTATAAACTTGGTAAAGTAGCTGAACAAGTTAACAGCACGCTGCTGTACACACGTGTTGGAATGTTACCAAATCCCCAAAGATCCTTCACTGCAGCCTATGCATCAGAACCTTTTTTTTATGTCGTTAAACCCTAAATTAATTATTTGTTGTAATGCAGGTAACATCTGGTCCTAAATCATGACACCAAGACCTTTCAAAATAATGTCCCTCCTGCAGGGCATCCAGTCACAATTGCCTGCCTCCTCACTGAACCTTCAGTCTATTGCCTGACCAACAACAAATTCATGAACTAAAATCAAAACCCATTAATGACCTGTAAACAAAAACAATAAAATCAACAATGAATCAGGTAACACTCCCCTCCCTAAAATTTAAGCACAGAGCTATCGGATGTAATTCAAAAATACTTTGATGACTATTTCCCTGTCCTTTTGATTAATTCTACTGATGAACTTTCTCTAATTCTGAGGCTTGACCTATATTAAAGAAATGGGATGCATAGCCAATACTCAGAAGTTATTGGGATGCTATGGCTTTATGTAGACAGGAATCTAAATCTTGGGTATCTCCTGTATTCCATTTGGAAAGACAATTACTAAATTGTCAACTGCATTGGAATGAGAAAGCCATTGAAATGTGGTAATCCGTCTAAGATGTCAGAGTAATAGACTCTCTCCAGAATTAATTGGTGAACCAGTCCTTATTGCCCAGTTTTGGATCCAGCAACCAGAACTAGAAAAGAGTAATCAACTATAGACATGTACCTGCATTTTAGAGAGCCCAGGAGTTCCTCAAAGTGGAAAGCTACTGCATATAACCAGGATAACAGAGCAACCCACATGCCACAGATATGATAATCACCTGAAACCTTATGAATACTCTCCAAGATAGTTTTCTACAGAGTCTTTCCAACTGGCCACTGTGTGTCACAGACCAATCCCCTCAGTCTGTGTCACCTTTTTAAAAACCTGAAGCTCAGTGGCATCATCCAGCAAGTTAAAAGCTGCTAAATGCACCTTGACCATGCTAGATACCTCTCTCTTCAACCAATGGTAAGCCAAATAACGCATTACCAGGCATAGTGACCAAGGCATCTCTTCCTGTGGAAGACTCATAAACTGGAAGTATTGACCAATTAGGAATGGATATGTGTAGGTTGTATTAGGGATACAGGAATTCCTCGAAAGCAAATCTGCTACTCCTCACCAATCATCCATACGTCAGCCAAGATATAAGTGGGAGAGATCCTCATTTCTCTGGCCAGCTGATGAAAACTAGAGACCTGCAAACAAGAACAACTGTCAGCAAGGATGTTACAAGCCCCGATGATGTGTTCTGCTGAAAAATACAAACTGATACATAATCTATGGAGGACCAGTAACCTTAATAATAACTGAACCCAAAAAAGACCTAAATGATTTTTGAATCAGAACTTGTACCTCAGCCTGGATATCTGAATGAAATAAAACATTCTTATTGCACAATTTATCCTGCCAGACCACCATTGCTATCCAAATGTTCATGAATTTCAAATAGGTAATATATTTTTTCTTTCAGGGGATGAGGCAGATGAAAAGGATGCAGAAAACCATCTCCCCTTGAAATAAACTCCCTTGGCATGCCTCACTGCTGTGTCTTTAAACAACTGCAATGTCCATCAGAAAATGTACAAGCAAGGATCTGCTTTTTCCTGTCTACATATCCTAGCTCTGTGGTGTTTCTGCCACCATTCTCATAACAAGTTTGATAGGGATCTTGTGAATGTCCTACAAAGAGCCACTGATCTACATGTAAAATCGAGGATGCCTAGAAGCTCCATCACTTCCCTAACTAATAAAAATACAAACCTGATTACTGACAGCAGAAAATCAAGTTTAGCTTGTGGCAATCTGAATGTGAAGGATAGTACTTTCAGTATGATATCCACAGAATACTAACTGTTTAACTTGTCCTCCCATTCTACCATGGGCAAATGGCACCCCCAGCCGCTATCACAATGCCAAGAACCTAGATTTGCCTTTCTGTGTCCACCCCCCCCTTCACCCACAGTCAAAAAGTAATTAAGATAATGAACTGCCCACTACCTGGGTCCTCTCTGTTGCCAACACCGCTGTAAGACTGTGATGACTATTTGGCACAGCACACTCCAAGGGCATGTCCATATCCAAATAAAAACAGCCTTCAAACTGCAAGCCCCAAAAAAAGGTTGATCTTCCTCATTTACCAGGAGTAAGCAAAAGGACACTTCCACATCGAATTTAACAAGCCGTTAGTCCTTAAACTTTTGAATGACCTATATTACATCATTTTATTGAAGAGAACTGTACAATAATATCACAGAAGATCCATGTAGGCTCGAGAAACTCAGCAGGGAAATTCAAAAGGATTCAAATGTTTGAAACTAAAACTAAAAGGGGTCTGCAATTCTCCACCTCTGAATTTCCTGTCCAATATCTTCTTCACCATGCTTTGCTTGACTTGAACTGACCATAGATTCCTGAAAATAATTATTTTGGTGGATACATCCAGTTTAATAGGAAACCTTGAAATAAAACCCTGTAATAATTCTTGAGTGATTTGTTGGTTGAAATAGTCTTTTAAGAGAGAAGCTAAAACATGGGGCATGATGGGTGGGTGAGTGATTGAATAAGCTCCTAGTGAAAGACACAAATGGAGTTCAGTTCCTTAAATCTAAGAATGGAGCCCTTTCCTCTCCTTGGCTGTTTTTCTAGACTTCTCCACTGCTTGACCTCCAAGGCATAATTAAATCTTCACCCCTTGCGGTCATCCCTCAACCTACTTTTGATAGCTGAGTGACACCCCCACAGTGTGAACAAATATGATAGAATCTACATGATGGCCATGTGCATTTCCCTATAATAAAAGCCCGGCAGGTCTTGTGTTTAGATCCTGCCTGCTCCTTATATCTTCACAAGGAACCCCTTGGCTTTTCAACCATCTTTCCAAGCCATGTGTAAGCATGCCTCTCCTCCCACTCAACAGGCTTGCTGACAACCTTGAGTTTATGAAATTTTTCATTGTACCATAGCCAGGGCAAGCTTCTTACCAAGTGATGGGCTTCACTTAACATTGAGGAAATATGTTAATAAGGACAATACTTCAGAAGGTTCCCTTTCAACAACTATGGCCATATAATGCACAAAACCCATGACCCAATTGTCCCATATTTTTTGTCTAAAATTATTCAGTTGCCTCTTTTCCAGAGTTGCTTGCTAATGCTAATACCAAGTGTTTGACCCTGGGCACCTAGTATCCAAAAAAGCTGGATCTTTTTGCATCAACTAGGTTAAAGATGTCCACATACACTCATCACCAGATTTTTGCAATTAACAAAGAGAGGGTGTAACACATGATTGCTGGACTCTATTAGATAACTAACAGACCAGGAGCATCTAGTAAACCATGACCATCTCCTGCTGCACTTAAGGGACCCATACTTACACCGCTTGACTGATTGCCAGCTAAAGGCAGATAGGAAAGCATTAGACCACTGAGGCCATCACCATCTGAATTTCTTCCCACAGACTCTTGGTGGGCAGGCTACAGGACTAGTGAGCAACTCCTTGTCAATTACCAGTTCAAAAGTTGGACCTCTCTTTCTGAGTACTGGCTCTCACATCAACATAACTGAGTCAGAGATTTAAAGAATAACCCTCTTAGGATAACTTTGGGGATCCTCTTCAGACTGTTCAGGTCTTTCATTTGATAATCCTGTGCTGCTATCTGCTTTTGTTTTATATATAAATGTATATTTCTGGACTTTCTGTATGAGGAGCTACATAAAACATTGACCAGAAAGCCTGCAAACTACCTAAAAGAGCTATATTGAAATGCAGCATATTACCTTTCCAATAGGTGTATAAATACCTCTACATCTCTTCCCTTTAACCTCATCTATAATATTATCCAAGAATGTATTAGGATAATAATAATAAGGTAATATGGAGGAAGAAATCCAGGACTTATCAACAAATATACATGCAAACCTGATCCGGGAAGTAACGGATGTTTCTACTAATACCACCTCAGTTAAAGATACTTCAGGATTTGGGCATAGCCTCATTCTTACCTTTAATATTGATTTCTACTATTTTAAAAAAAAATTGTATATAAAAATTGGAATATATTAATGGAAAGTAAGGAAATATTAGAAAAAGTGGGGGAAATACCTACATTTATTGTAAGAAGAGATAAAAATTTTAAAGATTTATTTGAAAATATACACAAAAATAATAACAATAATAATAGGAAGGGTATGCAAAATTGTGGCGCTTGTCCATACTGTAAGCATATTTTAGTGGGTAATTCATTAAGTATTAATAGTTTGGACTTGAAAAGTAAAGGAAAATATAACTGTAATTCAAAGATGGTGGTCTACCTAGCTAAATGCCAGTATTGCCCATGTTTTTATATGAGTAAAACAATTCATAGATTGAGAGAAAGTATATATGAACATGTTTACAGTATAGGTAAACTTAAACAAGAAAATGCATTAGCTAAGCATATTTCGGAATATCCCATCCATGTATTTAAATTTTGGATTTTGGATCAGTTGGTTCCAAATATGAGAGGGGGACCAATAGAAGTAGAACTGGAGAGGTTGGAATTATTATAGCAGATTCGATTATACGCATATAATCTGCCAGGCCTTAATGACATGTGTTCAATTATGCCTATATTAAAATTAAGGAGTCTCTGTAGATAGATTGATTAAGAATTTCTAATACAACAGTATTTTTTACTTTTCTTCTTTATTTAGTAAATGTATATAGATTTTGTAATTTATAGATAAATTATATTGTGCACAAGATAGTTATATTTGCCGTTGCTGCTTGAATTTGACTGGCTTATTTGATTTCTTAATAGTATGTTTTTTTATTAGTTCATAGTTAGAAAAAGTTTTAATTGTTGATTTCTATGTAATTTTTTGGTAGAAATATTTTTGTTTATTTATATTAACTTATTACAATAGTAGTATTTTAAAATAGAAAGTCTTTTAACATGTAAGTTTTTAAATAAGGCATGTCGCTTTAAATTTTGATACATCAGCTGATGCATCTACTTGCCTATTTAAAAAGTAACAGCCCACTTGTTATTTGATCTGATGAAGTTCATGTATTAAATCAGATGAAAAGCGCTTCAGCTAATACAGGAATTGTCTTCAACTACATTTGCCATACTTTTTCTTGGTTTTCGAAGTTTTTGGATTTGTGTCTGTTTTGTTAAATGCTTTAATTTAAACAAAAAAATAAAGTGGAGCAGATAAAGTACTTGATGCTTTCCCTGTTTCTGATCCCTTTAATATTACTATTATTATTATTGTTATTATTATGATACCTTCTGTTGTTATAATTGGCTAGGCTTAAAATGGCTCGCAAGGGCAGTTAGCTTAGTACTAACCTATGAACCTATGAACCTATAATGTGATCCTGAGAGACACTTGGAACTTCTGTCAACTGCATGAGCAACTACTTGGCCTGCCAACTCTCAAAGGTAGGAATATTGCTGGTAAAACACTATAGAGTGAGCTAATAAAAATTCCTCACTGAAGCAAACTCTCTGACAAATTAAAGAACCATCCCTCTCCCCAAGTCAGTCACCATCTACCACAACATAATAAGAGCCGCCCCCTATATATGTGTGTGTGTGTGTGTGTGTGTGTGTGTGTGTGTGTGTGTGTGTGTGTGTGTGTGTGTGTGTGTCTGTGTATACTGTTATTCAATCAAAGGTACTTTTGTCTAAACTACAGATGGTAAAAAAAAAAAAAAAGTGACTTACATAATTTTGTGTGTATTTGCAATATCCACCATCAGGTTGTATCCACAGATTTGTAGATGTCTGTGTCTTAAGCATTAAGCATTAAAAAGCCTAAACTGGTTAGAACTACTCCATCAACTATCGTATATAAACCATCTTACCACCTAAAAAAAATATTCAGCATCCATCTGGTTGGTCAGCACTAAATACCATTCTGCACAACAATGTTCCAACTTGGTTATTATGATACAATAGCCAAAATCTACTCTTTGTCATAGGTTCATTGGTGTGTACTAAGCTAATGACCACAAGGGCTTTTGTAAGCCTAGTCATGCATCCCAAAGTGCTGACAAGTTCTGATATCCTTGATAAGTGTAAGCAGGGGCCCAGGAACTTAACCATTTACAGGCTGCCTGTGTCCATTAGAGACATAGGTGCCAAATCAGGGATGAATTTCCTGTTACCCAACCAATTGTCCAAGTTACACTTGAATTGGATTAGGGTGGAACTCTGCTTCAAATGGATGTGGACCCTGTTCCAGAGAAAGGATAGTCTATGAGATACATACCTGTCTCCCCAGCAGATCCTATTTATATCACAGGCAAGGTTTAAGTCTTTAAAATGGGTAATGCTGGTGCTGTTTGTGGATATACAGGTGGTCCATCAGAGTGAGGTCTATCAATGCTTTATATGCCAGCCATAGATCTCCCCTCAAAAGCCTATAGGAGACAGAATACAAGGATAGGGCCTCGAGGTGGTCCACAGAGGACATGTTACTTATGCTCTGTATTCTTTTAGTAAGGAACCTCTGTGGATGTTCCATTTGCTGGATATGCTTGGTTAGCTATGTACCAGATGGGACATTGTACTCAATAATAGGTCTGATGAATGCTGAATACAGTGGAATGATGACTTCTTTGGATCTAGATGCCATATCTTTGTTTATAAGTTGCACAACATAGAATGATTTCCTCACTACTGTAGACAATTGATGGTCAAAGGATAAATTACTGTCTATGTGTGTCCCCAAGTCCCTGACTACTGGGTCATCTCTTAGTGGTGTGTTGTCTAATCTGATAGTTTCCAGGGGTCGATGACTTCCCGAAGGATACTTTTAATTTTCTTCTAAAATGGCCAGAAACCTGACAGGAAAGATAACAGACCTGCCTAACCAGTCTTGAGCAAGCAGCAAATTGTATATGGATTCCTGAGCTGTTATACCAAAACTGATAGTGTATGGCCCCAGAGGGGTATTAAATACTGGTATCTACCCCTTGGACTTAAACATCAATGGCACTGACTCACAGCAGCAGCAGTGCAACTTGAGTCACTTCCGCACACTCCATTTGTACTTTTAAAAGAATTCTCTTGGGACACCAGAGAGCACTTGCTGTTTATTTTAATAACAGCACTGAAGCAGAGAAAAACATTAAGTGATATGTCTAACCAAATGAATAACTAAGACAGCTTCAGAGAAATAGTACTGTTTATAGCAATTTTACAATTTCTGGGCTTTTATTGGAATGTCTATTTTAATACGACTTTGAAAGGACAATTACTAAGTCCATGCCTACTCTTTGAATTACTGCAAAGGAGATATGTCAGTAATACTTAGAAAAAAAAGAAATAGTTTAACCTTCTGTATTACAGGACATCACAACTAATTCAGTATAACATCAGTACTATGAGCCTGAAAGATACACACACAGGACCATATTAGGTGACAATGAAATTAAAAAGAAAGTGGAACTTTGATGAAGAAACAACAGTTTTCTGATGAACTGTTGTAATTCTAGCAGAATGGGCCACCTCAAATGAATACTGATAAAGACATGCTTGGGGATTCAGAAAGAACCCTATCATGCACATTAAGGGCTGCTGTAAAAAGTCTCTCTTTCCACTATGTGCTCTCTTGAGAGTCAAAGACACATCAGCCTCAGTGAGGAAAGATCTCATTATTGGCTAATTTGCATGTCCCTGAATTTCCATTAACTATGGCTAGTACAAATCAGCACTTTCTTCAGGTAGTTAAAAGTGGCAGCAGTAATATTGTGTTAGCACGGGCACCCCACCATTCAATCACCCACACTCAATGCACACATTCAAACAGGCACACACACGAACACACATGCACACACATATACACACACAAATTCAAACACATATGCACACACACACTCGCGCGCGCACACACACACATACACACACACACACACACACACACACACACACACACACACACACACACACACACACACACACACACACACACACACACACACACACACACACACCACTTACCTCATATCTGTCTTTGTGTTGTGACATTCCTGATGTCTCTTTTTTCCTGCTCTTGTAAAGCACAGATGATTACAGTCAGCCATCAGTTATGGACATTAGAGTTTTACATTTCAAATTCTTCAGTAAATCCACAGTAGTACAAAAGCTGTTATACTAATGAACTTCTACGTTTGTAGGAAGAATAATTAACATCTATCCCTGATTTTGTCTCACCATTACAATTGGCTTTGTCTTGATTTCTTGCACAACAAGGTTGAGACATTTGTTTAATGTTCTATGTCCATCCCAGTTGTAAGCCACTAACTGTTGCAGGCATTGAATAAGTTCCTCGTAAAATGTTAAAAAGCCATGTAGCACACATTTCTCAGTTAGCACAGTGGGTTAATGCTGTGGATTCTTGTGGTAAGGATACAGCATTCAAATCTTTTTCTTCTTCTTTTGCACTTGACATATCTTATTATTTTAGGTGTTATTGTATTCTACAACATATCCCTGGTGGTTAGCAGTGGTGCAGATGGCTAATGTGCTATGTGCAAGGTGAGAAGATGCAGGGTTCGAATCCCTTTAAGGCATGCTACTTATAGTATCCTTGGTGCAGTGTCATTCTCTGCACCATTTTCTTTTAATTACAGTATCCATGGTGTTTATTGCTCCTCCTGAACCAGATCTTCAGAGTTCTCCCTGGTGTCTCCTGATTACCCAGTGATCCTGCTAAGTTTCAGTGCCATTAAAGTACGAGATGTAAAACTTCTCCCTGGTGTCTGAATACAAAAGTATTAATGGAATTTATAGCAGTAATGTCTCCAAGGTAAAGTGGCATGTCACACTCACTAATCACTGAAAAATCATTCACTCCTCTATCATTCTTTTCCCCTCTTCTACCAGCTGGGGATAGCTTTCTTGTGATTTCTGTTTTATTGATTATATTTCGAACTGTTTGGGACTTTGCCACTCTGACAATTCCCTACACATGTACACTGCAATATAGAATTCTAACAGTTACTCATAAATAAAAAATATAAACATCTGCGTTTTAATTAGGAGAAATGGAAGTGCCCATTTAAGGATATGTAGATATTATACTCATGGGCTACTGTTGGCTGAAGGTGGAGAAGAGGGGGAAGGCATACCCGAAGGCAGGTAAAGGCTAGGACTTTGATAGTGAGGGTCGGAAATTTGAATGTTGGCAGTATGACTGGTATAGGGAGAAAGCTAGCTGATATGATGGACCAAAGGAAGGTTGGTATATTGTGTGTGCAAGAGACCAGATGGAAGGGGAGCAAGACTAGGTGTATCGGAGATGGTTTCAAATTGTTTTATCATGGTGTGGATGGGAGGAGAAATGGCGTAAGCATTATTCTGAAGGAACAGTATGCTAAGAGTGTTTTGGAGGTGAAAAGAGTGTCGGATAGAGTGATGTTTATGAAGCTGGAATTTGATGGTGTAATGATGAATGTTGTTAGTGCATATGCTCCACAAGTTGAGTGTGCGATGGATGAGAAAGAAAAATTTTGGAGTGAGTTGGATGAAGTGGTGATGACTGTACTCAAGGGTGAGAGACTGGTGATTGGAGCAGTTGGTGAAGGGAACAGAGGGGATGCAGAAGTGATGGGTAGGTATGGTGTTAAGCAAAGGAATGCAGAAGGTCAGATGGAAGTGGATTTTGTGAAACAGATGGACATGGCTGTGATGAATACGTATTTTAACAGGAGGGAGGAGCATAGGGTGACATACAAGAGTGGAGGAAGATGCACACAGGTGGATTATATCTTATGTAGGAGTGATTTGTGACAGACCAGTACCAGTAAGAGTGAAAGGGAAGGTCTACAAGAGGGTCGTGAGACCAGCTATGTTATATGGGTTGGAGACAGTGGCATTGACAAAAAGGCAGGAGTCAGAAATTGATGTGGCAGAGATGAAGATGTTAAGATTTGCACTGGGTATGATGTGGGTGAACAGGATTAGGAATAAGTATATTAGAGCCTCAGCCCAGGTTGGAAGGTTTGGAGAAAAAGGTCAGAGAGGCAAGATTACATTGGTTTGGACATGTGCTGAGGAGGGATGCTGAGTATATTGGGAAAAAGATGCTAAGGATGAAGCTACCAGGTAACAGGAAAAGAGGAAGGCCTAAGATAAGGTTTATGGATGTGGTGAGAGAGAATATGCAGGTGGTTGGTGTCACAGAGCAAGATGCAAAGTACAGGAAGAAATGGAGACAGTTGATCTGCTGTGTCGACTCTAACGGGAGCAGCCAAAAGAAGACTATACTCTTCACTTCCCTACTTAAACTCATCTTTTCCATTATGTGTCCTCTTTTCTCGTTTTTTTTTGTTCTTTTCCTATTTTTCTTACATTCCCCTCCATTCCCTCATTTATTCTTTCATTTTCCCATTTCCCTTCCCTTTATTATTTCTCTCCATTTATGTGTTTTGCCCCTGCTAAAGAAAATATTTAATTAGGGTTTCATGCATTTTGTTGCATCTACTTTTGTTGAAAGTAGATTAAACACAAGCACTGCAATATCACCACAAAGAGAGAGTAAAATGCATGTTCATAAGATAAAATCAAAATAAAGCCAACACAATTTAATAATGAACAGATAAAATCCTATAAACAACAGGATGTGAATCCTCACAAACAAACAGGATGAGCGCTTTTGGCTATGCCTTCATCAGATCCTGTTCATACTAAAGCAACTCCCTTTTTTATACTGTTACTAATCCAATCAAGTCATCTCCTGAGCTTCCTGCTTTTCAATATAGGTTTTAAAGGCACCACTCCATTAAGGACAGGGCTCCTGTATGCCTGTAAATCAGCTCATCCTGTTTGTTTGTGAGGATTCACATCCTGTTGTTTGAAAAATGTTATTTCTTCTTTATTAAATTGTGTTGGTTTTATTTTGATTTTATCTGCTAAACACACATTCTCTCTCTTCGTGGTGATATGGTAGCACTTGTGTTTAATCTTCAGTAATTGTTTCAGCATTGCAGTCTTCAGTGGTTAGTGTTTTTGTTTGTTTGTAGAAAGTAGGGTTTGCAGCAATATACAGAACCATGATTATCAGTAGCGACCTTAGGTCAACTGGTGCCCTAGGCAAAAGAGCTCCACGGCACCCCCCACCACACCACCCAGTGCCCCCATCCTGGTCTACCTACACCAAATAAACACTGAAAAAGTGCCCCTGCTAGACCAGCACCCTAGGTGGCCGCCTAGTTGGCCTATGCCTAAGGCCGGCTCTGATGATTACTTCAGTACTGTTTAATGGCTGCTTTTTATCAATGCGTTGCACTCCTTTGGAGTATAGCAGAGCAAATGAATGGGAGTGTTTCCTTCAATTACATTGCTAACTTGTGCTACACTGTTTACCATTTTACAAGAGTGACAGAAAATAGGGTAAGGGAATCTGTCATTTCTCACTGTTACTTGGGATGATATAAGTAGCAGAGGTATGCCAGATCTGTTTAGTGTTTATTTGTTTTGTGGATGTTGATTGGTTTCATAGATGTACTTGCATTCCATGGATGTGGATTCATTTTAATGATATAGATCTTTTGATTTTTCCTTTCTTGGGAATGGACATATCCCAATTTATCTACCTTAGTATTTTGCCATATAGAAACAGCTCTGGCTATATCCCATTAAAGATCATCTCCTTGGTGGACTCTGTACATCTTCAAATTAAAAAAAGCCTCATAATCAGTACATTCAAACAACAATCAATAACTTATTCCACCAGCAATGAACACACAAAGACTAACTTTTCAAAAATTGCAAACACATTATTGGCATAAAGTATGTGTCCACTAGAGCACTTCAGATAATGTTTTCTGCATCTTTTATGACTAATGGTTGTCATCAGAATTAGTAAGACTCATGGCAACCAGACTCCATTGGAAAGAAAGGGCAGTATTCATAATCTCAGACTATGGCTCACAACAGGATTATGATGGCAAGGAAAATAATGTAGTCATGTAGCAGCTTCAGGACCTACTACACAAAGTGGACAAAACAAATTTGTGTTGATAATGGGAAACCTGAATGCTCGTGATGGGACTGACGGTCAGAACAAGATATGCGGACTGCCTGGGTCCACATGAGTGGGGTGAATAAAGAAGGAGACGCAATTCTAGACTTCTGTCTGGCAAATGGCTTGAAAGTGGTCAACACACTGTTCACCACAAAAACAACATATACATAAGTATTCAATATGCAACTTGGGTAGACTTCCTTCTAGTAAGGAAATGGAACTAGATTAGAATAGACTGCAAAATCATCCCCTGAAAAATATTAGCTTTCAACATAAACCACTGGTGTCTAGTTAATATAGTTTGATTACTTTATATGAATGTAAATTTGGTTTACTATCAGATTGTCGATCCCGTTTTGTGCGACGCGCATTGCCCGAACGCGGAACTGCGAACGTCACAACACCGACGCCCAGATGTGCGAACGGCAAAACCTCGCCCCCATCCGACCCATGGTAGCATGGGTGTGGAGGTGTTGCGCGGCCGGTAATGTCGATCGTTGGAGTTTCGCAGTTTCGGTTCGCTATCGAAAGTGTTTCGGTGTTTCGGTTCGCGCAAACGCGGCGATGTGGTCGCCGTTCGCACGGAGTGCATTCGCACATTTAATAGTAAACCTGTAAATTTGCCTACGTCACAAGTGATAATTCAATAAAGGTGTTAAAAAAACACTGGTGGCTACAATCAGCTGCAAGCAGTGGTCAGAGAAAGCTCTAAGGTCAACAGAGAGTAGGTTGAAGACCTGCATGCCACCTGGAGTGAAAAAAACAGGAGTTCAAGAAAATACTCTGGGCTCTACCATCTCTGGAAAAAATAATAACTAGGTGGAGTTGAAAAAGAGTGGCAGTATTTCAAAATGGCATATGTGAAGATATGCAGCCAAGCTAGGTATGGGAACAAGGCACATAAGAAACCTGGTAGTGGAATACAGAAATCCAGGAGGTTTTCCAAAAAGAAGTAGTACAGGAAGAAGTGTGGAACAGAAGACCTGGACCAAGTTAAGAAGGAATAATGGTTGGGTAACAAAGTAGTTAAGAGAGCAGTTGCAATGGCAAAAAAAAGGTAACAAAGAAACTCTACCAGCTTGTTCATCAGATGCTGCAGATAATCTCTATTAGATTTTTCAGGCAAAGACAGAAAGATGAAGAAAACAGTCATCAATTACCATTTGTAAGGGATGCCAACAACAATCTATTCACCAGTACAGAGGACATCAAAGACAGATGGAAGGGATACTTCAAACAAATTCTGAATGAAGAAAACTCTACAGAACCATGCACAGCATATGATGAAACAGGAGAAAGAAACCATCGTAGAAGAAATAAGAAAATGATAAGGAAAAAGAAGACAGGGTAAGTACCAGGCTCAGATGAAGTCATGGCAGATATGATCAAGATGTTGGGGAGTTGTGGAGAAATGGCTCCTGATGTTACTTAACACAATGCACAGAGTACTGCATATCACAGATGATAGGTCAATAAACGTGTTGATACCAGTGTACAAAAACAAAGGGGATATTCACAACTGTGGGCAGTATAGAGGTGCCAGATTCCTGTCACAGTGTATGAAAATGCCAGAGTGGCGATCAATAAGCGAATATACAGAGTAGTAGAGAGTAAAACAGGAGATGAGCATCTCAGATTCAGCTAAGGATGCAGCTCAACTGATCTGATACCTGCAGTGGGACAGATAGTGAAGAAGGTGCAAGAGGGGAGGAACGAGTGCAACTGGGCATTCCTAGACTTAGAGGAAACATATGACAAGATCTCCACAAAGACTGTTTAGGCAGTCCTATGATGGATCAATAGCTAAGAAAACATCGATATAATTAGTGCAGGTTATGGACATAGGTAGAACAAAAAAAAAACAAGTACAGACAATGTTCAGACTCACATAGGGGTTCCCAGGAGTAGTGGGTGTACATTATGGTTCAGATCAGTAATCACTGCTGTTCATACTGACAATAGACAATGTTAGAAATCAGGGTAAAGTAGACAGATCAGCAAAACTGCTGTATGCAGATGATGTGGTATTACAAGCAGACTCTGCACAGCAACTCCAGCAAATGTTAGGAAAGTGGAATGAAAAACTGAAGGCACAGGGGAAGAAAATGAGAAAAGACAAGATAGTTGTTTTGACAGCAAAGTGGGGAATCAGCCAAACCTGAGAAACTGAGATAAAAGGGAAAGTAGAGGAACAAGTTAACAGGTTCATACATTTGGGAGGGTTGGTTGAGGAAAACAGAAGTCTGAATCTGGTAGAGTGCCATGAGTAAGGCATACAAAACAGTGGTGTGACAAGTGCTTATGCATGACACAAAACCTGAGAAGTGAAGGCAGTTGGGAAAGCTTGAGGTGATTCAGATGAAGCAGGTGTGATTTGTATTACTATGGGCAGAAAATAAGGACACCTGAGTTGAAGCCAAAGTAGCCCCAGCTGCAGAAAATAACAAGCAGAACAGACTATAGTGGTTTGGTCATGTGTGCAAAAAAGAAAATATAATTTGGTGAAGAAGATTTGGGAAAGCAGGAAGAATGTGAGAGGAGAATAGCACATCCACCCAAGATATGGATGGATGGATGGATGGATGGATGGATGGATGGATGGATGGATGAATGGATGGATGGAATGCACGTGGGAAATCCTGTGACATTACTACTAAAAAGGTAAAAGACTGTCACTGAACTGAGAGAGATACATACATCTAATGCCATCTCAAATACCTGTAGAAAAAATGGGAAATTGGGATTAATGATGATGTTTTATATGTGTGTGTGTGTATATATATATATATATATATATATATATATATATATATATGTGTGTGTGTATAGTATCCATGTAATCATTGTATACCTATCCACAATTACATATACTGAGCCAACTGCATTAGTTTATACCTCCAAGTAATTAACATTGTAGACTCACCTATCTCCTAACAGGAACAATGATGCTCAGAGACAAGTCTCTACATGCAGTAGTCCTTAATGCAGTACAAACTAAGACTTTCAAAGTTCTTGATCTGCAAACTTCACCTAAAGTATAAAAAATAAAACAAAACAGTGTTCCATACAACACATGCAGAGCAGTCAACAAGACAACAAGTTAGCAACCTAAAATATTTAAATCATTCAGTCACCCTCTTTTTTGCTTTTTATGTTAATTTGTAAAAAAAAAAAACATATGAGATATGGCCTTCACAACACCCATTTCCAGCAAAATAACTGAATATCTTCCTTACTTTAAACCCAAAGACAAAATCAGACTTTTCACTTATATTGCTGATCTGTGTCTACTTTAGTTCTAATTAAATAAAGACTTGTTTTGGTAAATATTCTAACTCAGACCATACCTATGTCCTTGTAAATGTCCAGAACAGAAGTAGAGGTCAGCTAGCCTCACTGGTCTACCTGATGAGACCTGAACCTGTGACTTATAAAACTGTGAACTTTAAGTAGCATTTATACAATCTTAACCCAGTGTTCTTTGCGAATTAAATAGTACATTAAATGCTAAAGTTTTATGGGTAAGTGCTGTTATCTACAATGAAATATATAAATTGACTCATTATCATATGTTGATATTCAAATTTACTTTAAAGGCCCAGTATTACTTCTCACACTATCCATGAGGTTAAATGTATTTAAGTTGTGATCATTATATTAAATTGAATATTGACTAGTTATAAAGAAATGCACCACTGAAACTATTATTAAAAAAGAAATCTAATTAATACTGAATGGTGTAATACTGGCTCTCCACAGTCATGAAGAATCTCTTTCATTAAACTCTTTAATATAAGGTCAATGTTTTTTACTAACAATCCATTTTAGATATTTGCATTTTAATTTATTTATATGTTGTGTAAAGGGAAAATACTGTAAAAATAACCATTTTGTGTACAGCAGTAAGACAAATCAGTTGACCTAAAATTGCACAACAGTTTTCAAATACAATAAATGACAATTATTTAACTTTTTTGTAAATCACTCAGATGACTTTTGACATTTTTGAAGAAACCCCTGTTTACCAGACCTTTATCTTAGCAAGCTTTTTTTATTTTAAATTGTTAAGGGCCACTCTATTTCTTCATTTGGCTTAACTATTTTTAACTGAACAAGAGATTGTTTCCTCTATAGTATTAAAAGTCTTTGTGCCTTCAAGAAGACTTTTAATTTAGCTGAAAAGATAAATGGCTAGGATTCACTAAAATTCTCATATTATAATTGCCCAATGCAGGATAGGTCAACTTGTATGAGAACAAGGAAATGTGATTTCAAGACAGGTATAACTGCAACTTCATTACCCAGTCTCTGAATAAAATACTGTGTTTTCAGAACTGACTGTACTAGGGATCTTCCCTGTGCCTAATGCATTGCATTATCAAAGGCACCCACTATACTTATGTACTTGCACACACACACACACACACACACACACACACACACACACACACACACACACACACACACACACACACACACATACACACACACAGACACAACCACTAACACGCACACCCACAAACAAGCACACATACTTGCTCACGTTCATAGAGACACACACCCATTCACTCACACAAATGCTCCAACATGCAAACACACACAGCCAGTATCTTAATCCCCTAACTAGCTCCTCCACTGAAACCATGCAGGCAGACACACAATCACACACATTAATTCATGCAACCCTATTCATGCCCATACAGAGATGCACACTTCTACATGCATACACATGCTAACAACCCCCACATCTTTGCTGAACTTATCTGCACAGTGAGTCCTCCCATAGGGGTGAATGAATGGCAGATATGTTTTTACAGTGGTTACATTTTCCTTGTAGAGTAAAACTGGACTCATCACAGCAAGTTGGTAGTATGGACATTTTAATGGGAGACAAGGCTAATCAGCATTAGCTCATTCCATGGACTGCTGTATTAAAATGCGGCTTCACCCGCAAGACCATGGTCTGTTCTGAGTCATCTACAGGTGGAAAACCGCAGTGACAGAGTGGGTTTATTTATTCCAGCAAAAAGTTCTGAGCTGTGTGATATACTACTAGACGTAACACTATTTGCCAAAAACATGATGCTTAAGACTATATATCAGAATCGCCCCCCAACACTGGCACTATGTTTAAGAAACCAAGTGCATATGTTCCTGATTTGCACCCCCTAGTTGAAACATTTTTAAGAGTATGTAATAGGGATTTATATGAAGATCTAACAGGAATACATCCCCAATGTTTTTATAATTTGTTGCCAGATGAGTATTCAGCTTTAACTGAATTGTGTAATGATTCTGATATACAGATTTGCCCACCTGATAAGGGGGTGAGATTGCAGTGATGGACAGAAAAGTATACATTAATAAAATGAAGCAGATGCTTTCTGATGATAATACCTAAACCATAATTTCAAGAAGTGATACTGATCATTGCATCAAAGGAGTACATGTGGCTCTATATGAATATCTTACATCAGGCTTGCTCACAAGAGAACTATATGACTATTTGATTGTGAAAGATCCTCTGGTCCTAATTTTACAGGGTTTGCTTAAGATTCATAACCACCCTACTACACCACTTATGTGACCCATTGTTTCGGGTTAAGGTTGGCTTACTGAGCCTTCATCCATTTTTGTGGAAAGCAAACTGAGGCCTATTGTTGATAAGGCTTCCGCTGTCTTTAAAGACACTCAGCATTTTTTACAGACATTATCTTAGACTTTAAGCACCTTTGGAGATCTGATTGGACTCCATATGGTAACATTGGATGTCTGGACTTTTTTATTGCCATACCAAATCATATTGGAAGATGCCATCAGGGTTTTCCTTAGTACCAGAAGGGCATACGATAATAATCTCATCGTACTGATTTGTTTTTTATTTGAGATTATTTTGGAAAATAATGCTTTCATTTTTGATGACTGTTTTCATCTTCAGAAAATGTGCCAATAGCTACTCTAATGTTTTGATGGCACAGTGGGAGGAAGAATACGTTTTGAGAAATGACATGTTCTCTTATGTTTTGAGAAATGACATGTTCTCTAAGTGCGTGAAATATTATATGTGCTTTATGGATGATATTTTCTTGTTATGGAGAGGCACTTTGGAAGGGCTAAACGATTTTGTTGCCTACCTTGAAGCTAGTGCTACATATCTTAGTTTTACTATAATGTAGCAGATACCTCAGTGGTGTGGTGGTTAGCATTGTCGCCTCACAGCAAGAGATTCCCTGGTTTAATTCTTGACTGGGGTGCCTTCTGTGCAGAGTCTGCATGTCCTTCCTGCATTCATGTGGGTTTCCTCTGGGTGCTCTGGTTTCCTCCCATGTTAAAAAGACATGCATCTGGAGCATTTGTCCCGAGGCCTCCACTGAAAATTGGCTTGTTCCAAGTCGAACTTTCCCAGTAAACAAATGTTAAATAAATAAAATGCATTCCACGCAATTGATTGACTTTCTTGATGTTTGTTTATGGATTGATGAATATGGGCATAGGGATACTGAGCTATATAAGAACGAATGTGGGGAAAAACAATCTAGTGTACTGTATGAGCATGCATCCCAGACATATCTATAGTAACATCCTGAAGGGCCAATTCTTGAGAACCTCCCAGTTACACACTAATGAAAGCAGGTATAATGAAGCCTGTGGCAGTCTAAAGAGAAACTTTCTTGATACAGGATATAAGAGGGAAGAAGTATATAATATATCTACTGATGTTACAATGTTGAGATCCACTTTGGGCAAACTCATTTTTATAGGAATGAGGATTGTGAAAATTCATTGCTGAAGGAGTGCAGAGGGACGATTGAGAGTGACATTGACCTCTGCCAAAGTCTGTGATGTGATTAGGAAGAACTGGCCTATACTCTTGTCTGATGATACTATCAAATGCATATTAGGTGATAAACCAGACTTTTGTTTTAAGAACAATTTGTCACTCAAAAGACAGCTTTGCTATGGCCCCATGACAAGAGTTGCCCCTGTCCTGTCTCTGGCTTAAAAGTTACAGTGAGATTATATGTGCATTGTAAAATTACAAATCAGATATACTTGGTGATCTGTGGAAAGTGCATACACTTTTCTGTAGGGAAAGTGAATAGAATGTTCAAAAAAGGATCCTGAATCATCTGAGCTATATAGGTATTGGAGCTCTGTTTAATGCCCTTGTGAAACACATTTCAATGAATAATGGGGATTCCTTTACTTTTATGGTGCTGCACCTGATAAAAAGTAATGTAAGGGGTGGGGTTGTGGTTAATACCACTCAAATAGCAGAAATGAGATGGATAATTAAGTTACAATCTGACGAAGCTCTGGAACTCAATGGTATGAATTTACTAGCAACTCAAAGTAATCCACTTTTAGAAACTGGTGCACTGAATATGGGCCTAGAAACTGCCAATACTGCTAATAATGAATTTGAGGTGTGAACTCTGAAAATAAACATTGAAAATGATGTATATAGGTTTAAGTGGCTTCAGAGTCAACAGTTTCATTTTGAAGCCTGCTTAAACCTAAATGTAGTACCCAGAGGACTCAGAGTTCTTAACATGCCGACATATGGGAATACTTATCCCAATTTGCTAGCACAATGGCAGCAAATAAATTTAAATACTAGCAAAGCCTATATTCAATTGCTCTTAGATTTTTTTGAACTGTTAGAGCAAGGATTGAATGAAAAAGTTTGTAAGCAACAGCATGATTTATCGGCAATGCATGGTGAAGATGCGACCAAAATCTTCATGCATGAGCTTATAGATAAAATACTTCATTATGAAACAAGATTGCTGGAGAAAAGAAAAAGAAATTGGTCAGGGATCTAATGAACTTCTCCAACCAACATGTATTTACCTGGCTGAAGTCCATAGAACAAATGAAACACCTAGCAACCAATCGTAATCCATGACCATTAAGAACTACCAATGAGCCAATGGAAATGATACACTTGACCAATCAGCAAAGGAGAAGGCAAGTCCCTTCATCTGAGCGACAGGAGAGGCTGAGGGAGGGGCATCAGTCATGGTCTGAAGAGACAACCAATGTATTTGCCGGAGAAGGGTAAGCAACGAATCAACAGCAAGGAGGCAGTATCCCCTCACCTTACCAAGTAGCTTTGGTGTATTCAACACCAATATAAGTTTCTTCCAGTCTAACAACAAATGAAGCTTTGCAAGACAGTTCAACACCAGTGACTGTTGTTAGATGAAGAATAAACATGGAAGTAGGGCAACAGCAAGTTTTTCTGATCCTACCTCTACACTTTCAAGCAGGGAGGAAGAAATCTGTGGAAAAGGATACACACAGAGGAAGTCCGAAATGGAAAGAAGCACCAGGTCAGCTTCATACACATACCTTAAAGAAAATGTGGGGGTATGGTCAGGAGACCCAGTATGAAGCATAACAAGGCATGAATTGACTGCAGCTGAAACATCTTTATTAAATAAAGGTTTGACCTTTATTCCTACTAGTAAAATGGACACTAGTGAAATTTTATTATGTTTAAGAATGTTTACACAAAATATTGCAGTAAAACTACAATTTAGAAATGCAAATGAAATGAGAAGTGCTCAATTTAATAAAAATAGTACCTTTATGCCAATATTGCCGCATAATGTAGAAACGTTTTTAAAAGCCTGTGAGAATGCAGTGTATAGCAATCATTTAACTATATTTCAAATGAGCAAGGTTATAATTAATCAGCAAGTGAATGCAATGCAATGCATGACTTACAAAATAATGAAGATATAGTCATACGCCCCTCTGATAAAGGGGGACCAGTTGTGATATTAAATTCTGATTTTTACTATGATGTTGTGCATGAAATGTTATCAGATTTAACTGTTTATAAAGTAGTATCAACAGCAATAGTTTTTGACATGGGTAATCTGATAGCAAGCACTTTACATGAATGTATGTGTATGGGGCTATTGAGCAAAGAACTTCTCCAATTTTTTGTTGTTGAAAACCCATTAATTCCTCAGATGCATGGTCGCCCAAAGATCCATAAGGACCCAATAAACCCTAAATTTAGACCGATAGTAGCAGGGGCAGGGTGGTTAATGGAACCCATCTCTATCTACTTAGTGAATTCAAAACAGCACTTTCATTGTATTAATTAATTAATTTACTTGGTTATTATTTATTTATTTTTGCTTCTCACATACCTGCATTGGTCCCTCCATTGTCAGTGCTCTCATCTAAGAGCATATTCATGATAGAGCCATCAACAAGGCAACCATCATCACTTCCTTAGGCCCTATGTTTACTTTACAGATACCTTGTTGCACTTAAGGCGTTGGCATGCATTGAGTATAGCTGTAGATGCCTCTCATTTTTATTTATTGATTTATTGATTTATTAATATTTATTAATTTATCGATTGACTTATTTATTTATGTATTTACTTACTTACTTTTTGGTACTGCGGTGGTGGTGTTGCAGTAGCATTGTCGCCTCACAGTTAGACGTTGCCCATTCGATTCTCAGAGCATCTTCTGTGTGGCGACATGTGTGAATGGGCATTCCTTCCTTGAAGGTTGTGCGTTAGGCCCGGCAAGCCAGCACGTAAAACTCTACTGTCAGTCATTAGCGGACCGGAGTTCCGTTGTGGCGACCCCTAACCGGGAAAAGCCGAAAGACACAAACAAACTTACTTACTTTTTGCTTGTGGACCACATAAGCAGACTAGTCTAAAGATTGTTTTTATCCATGACATAGGCCACAAGTCAGTGGCAGAGTTGTTTACAGCAGCTGTGTAGATAAACTTTAGCAAAATTTGCAACCAGTATGTACAAAGGCTATGTGAAGTACAATACTTTAGAACAACCTTTACAAATTTACATTTTCAACAGCTGAAAAGAACAGTCATATTGAAAGCAATCTTCAGCAAAATAGTCATGCAGTATTGCTGGAGATTGGGAAATGTATTTAACAAATTTAAGTTGCAGAACATTACAAAAGTCATTTTCAACATATATGCATGCATGAATGGATACTGTAAACACTAAATTACTTGAAGATAATAACATAGAATAGATTGATAAGTTGAAAGACAACTGAGTATCTTTAGAACATAGTAAGGAGAATGACAATAGAAGGCAATAAATTAGTTGCAGTACACAAGGGGTTTAGTAATACAGCAATATATTAGATTGAAGGATAAAAACTTGACTACAAGCAAGTAGACAGTTTTGCCCTCTTAGAAGCAAATACTTCTTATCATGTTCTCCAGTCTCTACCAAGTGATATGAATAATGCAATGTGTCCCCAAGACACATACCCCTCCCTCTCAGAGAGAAGCAAGTGGGCACTGTTCCTTTATTTATTTGCATTTTAGTAAACTCCTCCACTGCTTATACCACTACTTAAGCCCACGTTAGCTGTGTCCCACTCTAGGATTCCATGACCTGATCACATGTTTCCTGTATTACACTCAGAGATTCTATGACCTGATCACAGGTTTCCTGTATTACACTCATGGATTTCACTGCATGATGACACTTTGCTCAGTCATAGATAGGGATTTTATTACTTGATCAAAGGTTGGCTCTGCCACAATCAGGGATTTCATGACATAATCCCGGCTCATCTATGTTACACTGAGGGATTTAATGTTATGATCACATGGTGTACTTCATATACTATTTGTATATATTGTTTGTGAATTTTGCTAAATGTTGTCTACACAGTTACTGTAAACATTTCTGTGTTTGCCTTGTGGCCCAGGTCAAGGATTTCATGACATGATCACATGATTTACATTCCTATCTTTTGAACTATGTAGTTAAGTTAAATTCTTATATTAAAGACACTTTCCATTTTCTGGATAAAATAAAGAATGTTAAATGTGATGAAGAATATTACTGGATAGTTATAGATGTGAAAAGTCTCTATACAAGTATTACCCATGAGTTAGGTATGGGCGCTGTTAGATTTGTTCTAGGTGTTAGCCCTACTAGTAATTATGTGACGGAATTATTATATTTTTGTCTGATCAATAATTTATTTGAGTTTAATAAGCTCATTTACCGTCAAGTACAAGGTACTGCCATGGGTGCATCTTTTGCACCCATGTATGCTAACCTGTTCATGGGCCTTTTTGAATTTGAGTTTTTGTATAGATTGAATTTTTTTAATAGTTATGTTATTTTATATTGTAGATATATAGATTATTTGATTTTTTGTGTAAGGGGGATGCTGAAATAGCTCCCCAGTTTATTAATGATATAAGTGCAAATAAACTTCTCCAAGACAATGTAAAAACTCGAAACTTGAAAACCCACTGTTCAAGCAACTCTCCAAATGAAACTATTAGGAATAATAATATAGTAACTAATATACACCGAAAGGGAATTGGAGATTATAATGTTTTGGATAGTAGTAGTTGCCATCCGACACATACTTTGAAGGCACTACCTTATAATGAATTATTGAGAGTTAGCAGGCTATGTAATGATGAAATGGGTCTAGAAGAAGAAATAATAAAAACATGTATTAACTTCAAGCAAAGGGGGTATGATGAAAATGTTATTTTAGATGCCCTTCATAAAATAATAGATACTAGCTTACTTCATAATAGGCCTTTAGTAAATAAGATAAATAATAATAGAGAATGTAATACTGTGCAGGAGTGTAGAAAAGTTTATTTTGTTACTGTATATAACATTCTATATAGATGCTGCGGTGGTACGGCGGTAGCATTGTTACCTCACAGCAAGAGGTTCTCCCGTTCGATTCTCGGCTGGGCTTGGAAGTGCCTTCTGTATGGAGTCTGCATGTCCTCCCCGTGGTTGGTTAGTGTTCGAAAGACATGCATGCGTAAATGGGTGTGCCTTCGTTGAAGGTTGGGCGTCGAGCTGGCACCTCAGCGTTTCATAAAAATCTACTGCCAATCATTAGTGGACCAGAGTTCCACTGTGGCGACCCCTTACCGGGAAAAAGCCGAAAGACAAACAACAACAATATAGCATTCTAAGTGAGAAAATTATCAATGTCATTAGATATTATTGTCCCTATTTAATTAATATGGAAGGGGTAAAAATCTGTGTAGAACTGGAAATATCTCTTTTAAGAGAAATAGGAATATTAAAGACATGGTGGTACACAATGGATTTGTTTCACCTGGTGAAAAATTAAACATACAGGCTGGTGAATGTGGCACCTTCCTTTGTGGAAGGTTTTCGGTTTGCCCCCATATTACCAAATGTTTTGAAAAAATAAATGGTGCAAAATTTTGTTCCACTTCTGCTTTTCCATGTATAACTAAATCAGTGGTATATGCTCTGTCTTGCCCCTGTAATTTTTTTTATATAGGGGAGACTAAAAGAATATTCAAGCTACGGTTGCAAGAACACATTAGAGACTTCTGCTTTTCCATGTATAACTAAATCAGTGGTATATGCTCTGTCTTGCCCCTGTAATTTTTTTATATAGGGGAGACTAATAGAATATTCAAGCTACGGTTGCAAGAACACATTAGAGACATAAAAATAATAATGCTATGAGCCCTATAGCTTTACTTGTCATAGTAGTGACTTTCACTGTTAAAAGCTTGCATTTTGGAACATATTTCAGAAACAGATGAAGTGTTAATGAAAAAGAAATTATTGTACAAATAAACTCTATATATTTTAAAATTTAATACACTATCTCCATCAGGTTTAAATAGTGAATGTAACTGGAGAGTGTTTCTTTAAAATGTATATATGATTATTTTAATTGATGGTTGACTGATTAGATGATTGTTTAATTTATTGTATTTAAGTGAATATATGTGTGTGTATATATATATATATATATATATATATATATATATATATATATATATATATATATATATATATATATATATATGTATGTGTATGGTGTGGCATATTTTGTAGCTTCAGGAAGGCTGTGCCGAGGCGCTAGAGTGTTATTCAGTGTGAACAAACAATTTAATACAAGATTGGTGGCATCTTTTTCACTGGCTTTGTAGTCTGGTGTGTTTTAACATTTGCTTGGTGTTTTTTTTTATATGTTAATAGGCTTATACCTGGGTAATGACCACCACGGACTTTATAAGTCTAGCTATGCTTTTGTTCTGAAGTTTCTTCGTTGCCTATATGGTGGGGTATGTTAGTAAATAGATAGCTAAGGATTATGTGTGTGTGTGTGTGTGTGTGTGTGTGTGTGTGTGTGTGTGTGTGTGTGTGTGTGTGTGTGTGTGCGTGTGCGTGTGCGTGTGCGTGTGTGTGTGTGTGTGGGTATGTTAATTTGGGATCAATTTACTTACTGCCAACCTGTGTCCATCAGAGACATGGGAACCAGACTAGAGGTGAATTTACGATTTCCCATCAAATGATCAAGGTTCCTTTTGAATAGGAAAATAAAAACAGAATGGTCAAGCACCAATCACCAGACTTTAAAAACAAAATAAAAACAAGAAAAAATCCAAAATCCACTGTGTCATTCCTTCAACCAGCACTTTATTACACAGAGTGAGTGCTTTTGTCTGTTCACATCTGAAGAAGTCTGAATGTGAACAAAGTGCTCATTCTGTGTGTAATAAAGTGCTGGTTTGAAGGAAAGACAGAGTTGATTTAAGATTTTTTCTTTTTATCCTTTTAAATATGGTCAGGGATAAACTCTTCTTCATGTAGATGGGGACTTATTCCATAGCTCGGGGATCCTTTGAGGCACATACCAGTTCCTCCAGTAAGTTCTGTTTATGTTTCTGACAAAATTAATGTCCTTGAATCCACTGTTTCTTGTTCTGTTTATCTTCTGGATGTGCGAGAGATCCATCAAAGCTGGATCTAAGGATGCCTTAAATGTCTGGCATAGATCACATCTCAGTAATCTGTAGGAGACTGTATACAGAGACAGGACCTTAGGAAGTATGTGTAGGACAGGGTATTCGTACCCTAGATTCTCCTGGTAAGGAACCTTTGAAACATTCCAACTATTGCAAGTGCCTGCTTAGGTAGATGCCAAAGGGGGCATTGCATTTAATGATGGGTCTGATAAGTGCTGAGTAGAGTGGTAGTATTACTTCCTTGGAATTGGATGCCATACCCTTGCTTATGACTCTGGACAACATAAAATTATTTCTTACTATCTTGGTTATGTGTAGTTCGAACACCAGATTACTGCCTACATGTGTTCCTAGATTCCTAACTATCAGGTCAACTGTTAGAGGTGCTTTATCAATAAAGTAATTAGCTTGGATGGATGATTTCCCAAAGGCGTATGAAGAGTTGTATGATAGGTTGGACACTAAGGAGGGAGAAAAGGACCTGTACCAATTGGCTAGACTGAGGGATCGAGCTAGTAAAGATGTGCAGCAGGTAAGGGTGATAAAGGATAATGAGGGAAACGTACTCACAAGTGAGGAGAGTGTGTTGAGCAGATGGAAAGAGTACTTTGAGGGGCTGATGAATGAAGAGACTGAGAGGGAGAAAAGGTTGCATGATGTGTGGATAGTGAATCATGAATTGCAGTAGATTAGCAAGGAGGAAGTAAGGATAGCTATGAAGAGGATGAAGAACGGAAAGGCTGTTGGTCCAGATGACATACCTGTGGAAGCATGGAGGTGTTTAGGTGAAATGGCAGTGGAATTTTTAACTATATTGTTTAAAGAAATCTTGGAAAGTGAGAGGATGCCTGAGGAATGGAGAAAAAGTGTTTTGGTACCGATTTTTAAGAATAAGGGTGATGTGCAGAGCTGTAGTAACTACAGAGGGATTAAACTGATCAGTCACAGCATGAAGTTATGTGAAAGAGTAGTGGAAGCTAGGTTAAGAAGGGAGGTGATGATTAGTGATCAGCAGTATGGTTTCATGCCAGGAAAGAGCACTACAGATGTGATGTTTGCTCTGAAAGTGTTGATGGGGAAGTACAGAGGAGGTCAGTAAGAGATGCATTGTGTCTTTGTGGACTTAGAAAAAGCATATGACAGGGTGCCTAGAGAGGAGTTGTGGTATTGTATGAGGAAGTCAGGAGTGTCTGAGAAGTATGTAAGAGTGGTACAGCATATGTACGAGGGTAGTGTGACAGTGGTGAGGTCTGCGGTGGGAGTGACGGATAAGTTTAAGGTGGAGGTAGGATAACATCAAGGATCAGCTCTGAGCCCTTTCTTATTTGCAATGGTGATGGACAGGTTGGCAGAGGAGATCAGACAGGAGTCCCCGTGGACTATGATGTTTGCAGATGACATTGTGATCTACAGTGAGAGTAGGGAACAGGTGGACGAGACCCTGGAGAGGTGGAGATATGCTCTAGAGAGAAAAGGAATGGAGGTCAACAGGACTAAGACAGAATATATGTGTGTGAATGAGAGGGAGGATAGAGGAATCGAGAGGATGCAGGGAGTAGAGGTGGCAAAGGTGGATGAGTTTAAATACTTGGGATCAAGAGTTCAGAGTAATGGTGAGTGTGGAAGAGAGGTGAAGAAGAGAGTATAGGCAGGATGGAGTGGGTGGAGCAGAGTGTCAGGAGTGATTTTTGACAAACGAGTACCAGTGAGAGTGAAAGGGAAGGTCTACAAAAGGGTAGTGAGTCCAGCTATGTTATATGGGTTGGAGACAGTGGCAGTGACAAAATGGCAGGAGTCAGTGCTGGATGTGGCAGAGTTAAAGATGTTAAGATTTGCACAGGGTGTGACAAGGGTGGACAGGATTAGGAATAAGTATATTAGAGGGTCAGCCCAGTTTGGAAGGTTTGGAGACAAAGCCAGAGAGGCAAGATTACATTGGTTTGGACATGTGCTGAGGAGGGATGCAGAGTATATTGGGAAAAAGATGCTATAGATGAAGCTGCCAGGTAACAGGAAAAGAGGAAGGCCTAAGATAAGGTTTATGGATGTGGTAAGAGGGGACATGCAGGCGGTTTGTGTGAAAGAGCAAGATGCAGAGGACAGGAAGAAATGGAAACAAATGATCCGCTGTGGCAACCCCTAACAGGAGCAGCCAAAAGAAGAAGAAGAAGAAAACTATAATGCATTTCTTTGCATTGAGTTTTAATCCATGGCTTTTGCACGAGTCATTTGCTTGTGTTAGACCCTCTTGTAGGATAGTGGTGTCATGGGAGAAATCTATGATAGCTTCCAATCTACAGTCATCTGCAAACATGATGAGTCAGAGGTCTTTGTCATTAGCCTTCTCTTCCAAGAAGGTAGATGACAAACAAAAGTGGGCCCAAGACAAAGCCCTGGGGTAGTTCCCTGGTGACTGGCCTCCTGGTGGAGGGCATCTCACCAATCCTGACTTCTTGGGTCCTATCTGTGAGACATCTGGCAATCCAGTGAGTTATGTATGGATTTAAGCCAAGTTCTGAAAGTTTGGCAATAATAACGAAGTGAGATATTGTATTGAACACCTTGGCCTGGCCAAGGTAGGTAGTACATACCATTTTCCCCTCATTTCTAGCCATGGTGACCCTCTCAAAGAAGTTTACTAGGTAGGTAAGACCTTCTCTTAACAAAGCCAAACTTGGATTGGTCCAGTGTTTGTATGTTGTCAATGTCCTTGATGATCATTTCTATGATAATTAATTCCATGGATTTCATATTAGACTTGTCAGACTGATAGGTCTGTAGTTCCTGGGGTCAATTGATGGTTCCCCCTTATGAAGAGGGATGACCATTTTAGCCCTTCATTCACCTGTCTCATAACCTGTTTTGAGGCTGTAGTTGAAGAGTGCCTCAAGTGGTCCTGAAAGATAATGTTTTAGGGTTATTTAGGAGGCAACCGGGGATATTGTCAGAGCCCACTGAAGCAGTGTTTTGGCTAAGACATGCACCTTCAGGACCTGCAACCTGTTGATAGTTGGGAGGTATGCTAGAAGGGATTTCACAGGAGGAAATGGAGGATTTGGGGTGAAGATAGAGCTAAATTTATCAGCCAGTAGGTTTGCTATGCCATCATAGTCAGTAAAGGTTGTGCTATTTACCACCAGTTCTGCACACTCCTGAGTTATTCCCTTTATGGTTCCTGACATAGCTAAATAAGGCCTTGTGATTGTTCTTAGCCTGGAAGGCTATCCTGATCTCATAACTGGCCTTGTTGGGCTTTATTAGATTTCTTAGTTTCTTGTTTGATTGAATCAGAAAGCTCTTGTCTCTATGAGAGCTGTTCTTTCTGATTTTGGCCATGACATTTTTCTTTTGTTAGGTAGCCTGTTAAGGTAAGGATTCCATCAGTTGTGGTTTGTTTTTGTTGTTAGATATGGGCTTACTTCTGGTACATATGACAGCCACAGTGCAGTCATTTACATATTTTACACGGTTTTGTAAATAATTCTGCATAGGTAGCTGTGTTCTCTGGGTTTTGGGGGAGCAGGTAATTTTGACAAACTGCCACTTCATGTGATGTAGTTTGCTTTAGTTCCCTGGCCTCCAGTGTTACAAGTTTTGGATTTTCCAGATTGATTTTTATTTTGAGGGAGACAGATTATGGTCTGACTTCACCAATGAAGTGTAACACTGGAGGCCAGGGGGGACAATCCTCTCCCATATCGGTGAGTACTAGCTCCAATATGTTTGATTCTTTGGTTGGAGAGTGTACAATCTGGTTTAGCATGCTCATGCTGATAAACTCCAGGAAATGTACCTGTGAGTTAGAGGCAGTGTATATTTCACAGTCTATAGAAAGGTAGGTAAAGTCTCCCATGAACAGGGTATTTGTTTGGATGGTGAACACCTCTAGTAGGTCTAGGTAGAGGGTGACCTGTAGCTGACTAGGACATAGTAGGGAACCATGTCTATGGAGCCTTGGATGTGGATGAACTACAGAGCATCATTCTGTTTAACCAATCTAGAGTTGTATTTGCTGCTAATGTAAATTGAGGAACCTCTACCTTTATCCCTGCCTTTGCTGCTGTTGGTCTAAGTATGTGGAAGGTACTGTATCCTTCCACTGCTGCAGTACTTTCTGTCGCTTTAAACCAAGCCTTGGTAACAGCACAGATGTCTACTTTCATAAGAGTGAGAAGAGCTTGTAGGGTGTGGTTTCTTGCTTAGGTTCTTAGCACTCACCAACATGAGAGAGTTTTTTTTCTGTAATGTTCGTAGTTTTGTTATTTTGTTTTGATATTGCCTAAAAAAGGCCCTAAGGAGATGGATAAAGTGTTGGCCAATATTCTACAGCCTGGCAGTACAGGTGCAGACCATCACTGGCAAAGCAAAGTGGTTTGTTAATCATGTCATGCATTGCTTATTGATATTGACTGTAGCATGCTCATATGTTGTGGATGTGAAAGTCATGGATTTCATGACATGATCACAGGTTATCTGTGTTAAAGTCAGGAATTTCATGATATGATCACAGGTTGTCAGTGTCACAGTTAGGGATTTTGTGACATGACCACTACTTGTCTGTTCACAGTAAGGGATTTCATGGCATGTTCACATGTTGACTATGTCACAATCAGACATAATCACAGGCTGCCTGTGTCACAGTCAGGGATTTCATGATGTGATTACAGGTTGTGTCACATTCAAGGATTTTACAACATGGATCACAGTTTATAGGTTCAAAAGTTCATAGGAGTTTACCAAGCTAATAGCCCTAGGGCTTTTGCAAGTCTAACCATGTCATACCTGTGTTCCCTAATTGACTTTGGTTAGATTACTGTTATTCACAGAGCAAGTCTATGATCAGCACTGACTGCCCCTATCTATGAGAGACATAGGTGCCACCCTCCAGGTTGAATTTATGGCCTCCCATACAATTGTATAGGTTGTGCTTGAATAGGGTCATTGAGGAGCTCTGGTTCATGTGAATTGGGAGTTTATTCCAGAGCAGCAGTAATCTGTGGGAGATATATATGTCTCTCCAGCATGTTCTGTTAAAGTCACAGGCTAGGTGAGATCCCTGGAGCGAGTGACTCTTGTCCCATTTGATTTGTGGATGTGCAACATGTCCATTAGGACAGGATCAGAAACTACTCTGTAGGCCAGGCACAAGTCACCTCCCAGCATCCTTTAGGATACAGAGCACAGTGACAGGGCTTTCAGTCTTTCCATCTAGGTCATGTTATGGAGACCCTGAATTTTCTTGTTGAGAAACCTCTGTGGTTTCTCCAGCTGCTGCAAGTGTCGGGTGAGGTACATGCCAAAGGGAGCATTGTACTCTACTGGTGGTCTGATGAGGGTCAAATACAAAGAAGTTATAACCTCCTTAGTTTTGGATGTGATGTCCTTACTTCTGAGATGCACAAAGTAGAAGGCTTTCCTTACCACTGTGGACACATGGTGATCAATGTTTAGATTGCTTATCAACCTGTTTTCCCAAATCTTGCACCACTGGGTTTGAGCTTAGGGGTGCTGTCAGTATTGTAATTTGCAGGGACTTCCTCTTTGCCAAAGGGGATAATAATGCACTTTTTTTGCATTTTGTTTTAATCTATGGCTTGTGAAATCCCCAGTCAAGTTTTGATATCACTGACTGTGAAACAGACTCTCATGACATGATCACATGTTAACTATGTCATAATCAGGGTTTCACAACATGATCACAGGTTGCCTGTGTCACAGGCAGAGATTTCATGACATGATTGCAGGTTTTGCCAAATTCAGGGATTTCTTGACATGATCACAGATTGTCTAACAAGTATTTCTTGACATGATAAAGTTTGTTCATGTCACAGTCAGGGATTTCACAATGTGATCAGAACTTGTCTGTTTCACAGTCAGTGATATCAAAACCTGACCGGGGATTTCACATGATCACAAGTCATCTGTGTTACTATCAGGGATCTCATGACAGTCATTCTTAGGTCGTCTGCAACATAGTCTGTTATTTTACAGCATAATCACAAGTTGGTGCCAAAATGAGGGATTTCATGATATGAACGCAGGATGTCTGTGTCACAGCCAGGGATTTCACTTCATGATCCCAGCTGTCAGGATTTCACTTCATGATCCCAGCTGGTATGCATCACATTCAGGGATTTCACTTCATGATCCCAGCTGGTATGCATCACATTCAGGGATTTCACTTCATGATCCCAGCTGGTATGCATCACATTCAGGGATTTCACTTCATGATCCCAGCTGGTATGCATCACATTCAGGGATTTCATTTCATGATCCCAGCTGGTATGCATCACACTCAGGGATTTCACTTCATGATCCCAGCTGGTATGCATCACATTCAGGGATTTCACTTCATGATCCCAGCTGGTATGCATCACATTCAGGGATTTCATTTCATGATCCCAGCTGGTATGCACCACATTCAGGGATTTCACTTCATGATCAGAACTTGTTTGCTTCATTATTAGGGATTTCACTACATACTTTTCTGGGCCAAAGTCAAGACATGTACTCTCTATATCTCTTTCTCTCTCTCTATCTCTCTCTCTCTTTCTTTCTCACACTCTCTGTCAGAATCTGATGATACACTTGCAAGGTTGAACATGGATGGCTCATTTTTGTCAGTTTTGATCTTAATAACAATGAATTAAACATGCTATACTATGCAAAGTTGTATACTTTTAATAATAGAGGTATTTTAATTTGCAGTTTTATTAGAGATTATATTCACTTAAATGTTATTATATTAAACAATTGCCAAACTAGGGTACTTATACATTTGGGATGTGTGCATCTCCAAATTTCATTCATTCATTATTTGATTACTCAAGTGATCTAATGCAGGCTCATAGTAAAGCCAGATTTTATCCTGGCACTCAGTGGGTGCAAAGCAAAGAAGCTTGTCCTGAAGAGGATGTTGACCTATTGCAAATTGTGCACATAGTTACTTTCAATGCTATATTTACACTGACAAGCACCTTTGCAGAACAATAATTCAATTAGGGCACAGTGTATTGTTGACATGTGGGAGAAAAGTCATGTGGTCACAAGGCAAGTATGTAGATTCCACAATGAAGGTACCCCGGCAGAGAGCAGAATTGGGGAACAAAGTTCTTTCAGACAGCAATGCCGACAGTTTAGCCACTGAGACTTTTGAGTTAATATAGTTACTGCAGTTTTGTTTTATATACACAAGCCATACATTATCTGGTGCTGATGTTGGGACAGAAGACTTATGTTCATGTATTTTTACTACTCTACATCTGAAAGTCATAAACTACCATACTTCTGTTGAGTATTGCAATGATGTCATAATGCCAGGTAATCTATAATGCTAGGCACATCTGACATACTTTAGACATCATTTGAGTAAATATTTCTTCCCTCAGACTGAAGACTGATCACTTTGTTTACTGTTATAAAAAGAAACCAAAAAAAAAACATAGTGAATTTGTTTTCTGAATTGGTATATATTGTTTTTACACCATTTACATCCTTTACTTTTTATTCTGATTTATTTGTTTAAAAAAAATGGAATCTTGACAGAGAAATCGAAATATGGCCCTAAACATTCATTTTTAGAGCATTTTCAAAGCCAAAGCTATTAAGACGTTTTCCTGACAGAGGTATCAGTGCATAAAAATTTGCTTAATTTACATTATGGTAATTTCTAATTTCAAACTTAAGGTATTCCAAATTTAAAAATAAACAGATAACTAAAATAAAAACCATATTGCTCACATGCCTACAGAAAAGTGATATGCTAAGCCCAGTGTGACAACATTCGTGACATAAATACAGCCGATGGCAATTATCAATAGTTAATGCAGAATATTTCAGAAACATATATTTTCAAGTCACAGTTATCAAAGTGTTTATCAATGAACTGGAAAAGCAGCATCTCATATAAGTGTTCTATGTTCATTCTATTAAGCTGTCCTGCAGCATACTTGTTAAATATGAAATTCTGCTGTTTATTAGTTTAAAGCGAACAGTATTTTAATGTGGGATTTTTCTGACAGCAGAAGCATAATTAATAAAGAAAATAGTTCTCAACAATTTTAGATACTCAAAACACTTACAAGATGTTGGTCTTAGTTAATGTTATTTTCCTTTATCCTTTTTGTCAGTAAGTAGGATAAGCTTGGAGTGCCCAGTCACCGTGGTAACTGCCAAAAAAATTCTTCTATAGTTTGAAGAGGTCAACTAACAGGGTCAACAACTCTGGCCTCTTCCTGAGCTGGGCCTGCCAGGCCTCAGCCTACTGTTGGAGTGTTTGTCCAGGCCTAGCCCTGGGAGGTGGGTTGTTCCAAATCTGATATAAATGTTTGAGTCAGTTCATGGTCTGAGCTCTCCATGTGGCCTGCAAAATCGATAGCAACCTTGTGACCTCATCTAGTAGAAGCACGTCTGCCAAACTAACTGGGAATTTAGCTGAGAATGACAGCTTTCTATTGTGAGTCGTTGGGACTGCTACAAATACCTTTGGAGACAAAGAAGTAGACAGAATAGGAAGAGGTCGTTATAAACATATTAGAAGTCAATAAACAATTTACAAAATGACAGAGAATGCATAAGCATTTAAGCATCTACCTAAAATCCTATTTTTTCCTCTGCTTTCCTGGTTTATGTGAAATACATATTTATAAGGGCAAAGTGGTTTTATGCTATACCTACATTTATACTTACATAAATTTTGGGTACTTTCCTATACTGAATATTCATTTATAATTACAGAAATCTGATAATAAAGCATTTGGCTTCTAAGTAAATTGAAACGTTTCTGGACTGTAAAAACATGTATTATCTGTTTCTGCATCTACTTTTTGGATTATTAATTATTATATAGAAATTCACTATGGTTATACCTGGATGGACCCATAATGCATTTTTGGATAACTACATTATTAAAAATCATTTCATCTGCAAAAGGAAAGAAGTATATAAACTTTAGGCAGACCTGAATTAAACATTTCATACTTGCCATTTAGATGAAAATAGTGTACATTTTGTAAGGTACTAATAATATAAAAAACACCGGTGATACCCAAAGTAAAACCACCAAGACTTTATTGAACTATAACATTTAACTGACTAAGTGCTTTCACTCACATAGGGCATCTTCAGAGTCTCTATCACCAATGTTTTTTTTATATTATTAGTTCATTATCCATTTGTTGGACGTTTTAGTGCATTTTGTAAGGTACAGACGTTAAAAAGCCAAGATAGTTTATACATATTCCTACAATAACTGAGTAAAATACTGACTTCAACAACAGGATTAATTAAGCACTATCATTCTTCCTGTATAGCACTTTATATAGCAAAATGTAGATAACTGAATGTATAACTATTTTGACATCCTGTGTCCTTTCTAGGAGAGTTATTGTAGGTATCTATTTGATTTC
>NC_056734.1:322703506-322743506 GCF_019279795.1 Protopterus annectens | reverse complement strand
CATGGCAGGCAAGGGGCACATGGTCCTGGTCAGTCCTGTGGGGGACAGGGGCTCAGTAGACACCAGTCACCATCAGCTACTAGCACGGCATTTGACCCTGGGCATGGTGGTCTCAGTGCCACTCCTGGCAGTGCCAGTTCCCATGTTCATGGCTGGAGACAGTGAACTGTCCACTCTGCTATGTACAGTCCACAGCTGTCCAACATACATACGTGTAGGGCTAGCACTAGGCATAACTGTGTATATATACACACACACACACACACACACACACACACACACACACACACACACACACACACACACACACACACACACTCAAACATCACTGTCACATGAAAGTCACCAACAGACACATACAGCACCTCTCCATGGCCCAGCCAACCAGCACCCCTTCCTGACTCACACACATGCTGTCACCTGCTTGGCATAGCCTAGGCCTCTGGCACCCCCACACTACACCCTGTGCATGTGATGATACCTGTGCCACATCCCTGGCATTCATGCCATCGATACAGAGACATGCAGTTATGTGTCTGATGCACAGGGTGACTATATTACTTTACATGTAATTTTGTAGTGTGGTAGTTCTATGCCATGCCAGGTGTTGTGGCCCATGACAGTTGCTTTATGTTAGCATGTGTCATGAGTGCACATCAAGGTTTGTGTACATTTGTTGCATGATGTTAGACTGACAGTAGTGACACAGGATGGCATGGCAGCACAGCAGAAATATGACATCAGCAAGGTATGGCTGTATATGTGCATGGTTAGCTAGGTGCATATGTGTAGGACTGTGTGTTGGGACAATGGGGGCAGTCAGTGTAATCATGCATGTATACCCTGTGACAAGGCCTGCTACTTGTGATATGTGTCACCTGGGTATTCTGTAAATACAAATATAGGTGGTGGTGGATGGCATTTATACCTAGGAAGATGTGGGCAATTTAGGGCCAGCAGCTAGTCATAGGACAGCAAAATGCATAACAATTGCACAACCATATGTGTACTGCTGCATGGGAATATATTTGGACACTCACACAGAGTTGCCTTTATTGAGATTCGAATCCCTACCTATCTATTAGCATGCACTAAAACATTAAATACTTATTGCATGTGCCACAGAGCTTATCTGTTATTAGATTGTCAGCCAGTGCTGTTAATGTGGATGACATCAGCAGGGCTTGTAAAGGAGGCCAATGGGGAGGCTGGTAGATAGTTACAGGACCTACAAATGTATAACCATTGCACAGAATTAGGCAGCACAGGCATGTGTAGACTGCTGCAAGGGGATATATTTACACACACAGTTGCCTTTATTGATATTAGAACCCCTACCTATCTATTAATTTACACTATAGCACTAAGCACTTATTGCATGTGCCACAGAGCTTTTCTGCTAACAGACTTTCAGCCAGTGCTGTTATGGTGGATGACATCAGCAGATGTTGACAGGGTAGCCAATATAGAGGAGGACACTAGTCACAAGGTCATAAAATGTTAACCATTGCACAGACATAGGCCAGAGAGGCATGTCGGTATTGCTGTAAGGGAAATATCTGCACAAACGCAATGTTCATAGGTTCATAGGTTCATAGGTTCATACTAGGCTATCTGCCCAAGGGCATTTATAAGCCTAGCCCATAGTTATGTGGCTTTCGCCACCCTTTTTTTTAAAAATAAAAACTATGCCTTATGCTTTGCTTTTGTCAAGCAGTGACGCTTTGAAGTAATCCTAAGTAATCCCTATATCTGCCATCTCATCCATTCCTTGCAAGAGACAGAGAGGAAGAAAGGCCTCTTGCTCAACCTCCTCATGTTTGGGGAGGGATTTGATGGCATAGGGAGTCTCTGAGTCTCCAAATTGTCCCTCCATATTTATAACCGTGTCAAGGTGCCCTAAGGCAGTTGAGGATCCCCAGATCTCTGAAATTTTCTGTGCTCAGTGGATTGCCACCTATATGGTAGCTAGGGGTAGCCTTGTTTTTCCCAAAGGGTGAGACTATGCACTGTGTCAGATGTGTTTTCGACATGGCCCGGTTTGTTTGCAGTCATCTGCAACTTTGTCACAATAACCCCTGTGTTGTGTTGCTTACTTCAGAAGAAAAGATGATGAACAAGAGTGGTGACCCAGGACTGAGCCCTGGGACACCACTTGTGACAGCTTTGGTCTGGTCTGGGCTCCAGCAACTCTGACCCTGTGGGTTCTGTCACACTTAGCATCTTTGTACCACCCATCTTGTGATGGGTTTACATTCAAGCTGATGAGTTTTTTTCGATGATACCTGAGGGTATTGTGGCTGTATGGACTGCCTTTCCCTCATCAATGGCCTTGGTGACTGTCTCGAAAAAAAACCAAAGTTAAGAGGCAGGATCTGCCCTTTGACAAAAAAAAAAACTGAGTTGGATCCAAAGTCTGCAAGTTCCCTATTATTATTATTAGGTTTCCATTATGATCCTCTCCATGGCTTTGCAGAGGCTTGACTGTGGGTTTAATTCCTCATTGAGTTCATGAGAAGCACACAGGGGACACCATCCATCCCATGGATGCTGTGTTTTTTTTTTGCCTTAGTGAGGGCAGTTCTCACCTGGGCTCTTGGGAGATGTTGGGGGGCTACCTCTGGGGGATATCCTCTCCTTGGGGGGGAGGGGATGTGGCTGATGTGAGATTAGAACCCCTGCATGCCTACTACTACACACCATAGATCACAGTACTTATTGCTTGCGCCACCAGTTACACCTGTTGTACATGTGTCTGCTGCCACAGTACTTGTGTACTACGCAAAGTGGCCTGCAGAGCGATCCTGCTATATGGTGTTAATGTTTCTATTGTCCTAGCAGTGGGGTACCTGTTAATACCCCTGCTATGTGTGTACAGTTGCCAGTATCGCCATGTGTGGCCTGTTGGTGTTTGCTAGGTGGACAATTGGCCAGTGACAATATGGCCTGTCCAAGTCTTGCGTTGCAGCCATTGCACATTGCACCTGCTCACCATTGTCTGTCTACAGGGTGACATTCCACAGCACAAGGTTCTGTGGTTGGGTGGATTATGTCATTATGCAGCCTTGGTCTGTTATTATCAGACAAGTGATTTGTGAATAGGTGCAGATAACCCCAGCATTCTGTGTGCAAGTGTTGACATTTGTACATTTCCACACATCCCCACACACATATACACATCTGTGCATATATATATATATATATATATATATATATATATATATATATATATATATATATATATTATATATATATATATATATATATATATATATATATATATGAATATAAAACACACAAAAATACCGAATGTAAAAATACCTAGACTGAAATCACAAAAAGCTAGAATGCTGAATTTTCAAAAACACGAATCTCAGAAGAGAGGCCAAAATACCAAAAGCGGCTTGTTTAATGAGCTTCAATGCCACCGGTGCATTAAAATAATAAATGTTGAGTCACACATCTATAGAAACACCAATACACCATGATACCCAACAGTTCTGTCACTGAAAAGTACTATGTATGTAAAACACAAACAAATAAATATGAAAGTGTATGTTGCATGTCATAGCCTGTGAAAGTATTTCCCAACACATAAATGTTATATAGTGAGCATTCAACACAAGTACACATAAATCCCTTACTGGTATGGATCAATAGCAGCTTGATAATTACATCCGTAGTAACTGTGCTATAGCCTGCACTAGTTGTATGCACGTATAGTCTTCCTGATGCTCCACCACAGCTTGGAAATGGTTATGTTGACTAATCAGTTTTCTACGCTTTGGAGAAGGAGGACAGCCTGCGGCAAGTCTCTCCCTCAATGCATGTACACAATTCTGCTCTCTAGACAAAGCAGTAATAAGATGTTCACTATTGAACGTTTTCTTAAAGTTATGGTACTTCTTTTATAGGCAGGGCATGTGTACATCGTGCACTCCTACAACTGATTGGTATATTCGCATCTCTATTTCAGTAATGTGGGATTCGTGTTTTTGAAAATTCAGCATTCTGGCTTTTCGTGATTTTAGTCTCGGTTTTTACACATTCGGTATTTTGTGTGTTCGGGATTTAGTTGTGATCCCATATATATACATATATAATATATATATATATATATATATATATATATATATATATATATATATATATATATGTGTGTGTGTGTGTGTGTGTGCCACATACTGATAGATAGGATAGGGAGAGACAGATACATGTACATAGCTCTCTATATGCACAGACATATTTGCACATCTCATTTCTTTTGGCAGATGAGGCATCAGACATGGAATCAAGTGTAGGGGCATGCCCAGTGTGACTGTCAGTATTTACAAAGTGACTCCAGGTCAGACCTACCTGTACTCTAGTCCGGGATTTTGTGTGCTACAGCCAATTGGCTGATGCTCCTGTTTCAACAGTCCAGCACCTCCATGATATTTTCTCCAAGGGATTCTCCGGCTGTGTGCTGATAAGGTTGCCACCTGTCCCGTTGTCAGTGGGACACTTATGGGTTAAGGCATCTTATCCCACTGCCCGCTGTATCAAGTAGTGGGACCTGAAAAGTCCCGCTTTTGTGATGGCACTGAATTGCCGTGGAAAAGTCACAATTACTACTGGCTTTTTCACGGCAATTCAGTTACGTCACCAACCCGGACCTGCAGGCAAAGCTGCTGCCTTTTAGGTCTGGGTGCTTTAATTTGTGCAGCAATTGGTTGCAATTCACAAAAGGGGTGGAGATTGGGGCAGGAAGAGCCCTGCAAAGATCACGGCTGTAGGAGGCCTTGTTTTAAGTGTTTCTACAGCCTCTAAAAAATGCCGAGATTTTTTTTTTTTTATAACAAGCGATCCAGTCAGCCAGCCAGCCATCCTCCACCATCCAGCCAGCCAGCCATCCATCCTCCTCCTCCATCCAGCCGGCCATCCTCCTCCAGCCAGCCATCCATCCATACATCCAGCCATCCTCCAGCCAGCCAGCCAGCCATCCTCCTCCTCCATCCATCCATACATCCATCCATCCAGCCAGCCATCCTCCTCCAGCCAGCCATCATCCTCCTCCATCTATCCATCATCCATCCAGCCAGCCAGCCAGCCAGCCATCCTCCTCCATCCATCCATCCATCCATCCATCCATCCATCCATCCATCCATCCAGCCATCCTCCAGCCAGCCAGCCATCCTCCTCCTCCATCCATTCAGCCAGCCATCCTCCTCCAGCCAGCCAGCCATCCAGCCGGCCATCCTCCTCCTCCATCCAGCCAGCCATCCTCCTCCTCCATCCAGCCAGCCAGTCATCCTCATCCGCCATCCATCCAGCCACCCAGCCATCCTCCTGCAGCTAGCCAGCCATCATCCTCCTCCATCCATCCAGCCAGCCAGCCATCCTCCATCCAGCCAGCCATCCTCCACCCATCCATCCAGCCAGCCAGCCAGCCATCCTCCATCCTTCCATCCAGCCAGCCATCCATCCATTCATGCAGCCAGTCATCCAGCCAGGCATCTATCCATCATGCCATCCATCCAGCAGCTACTCCCACCAACCAGCTAGCCACTCCAGCCAGCCATCCATCCAGCCCCCAGCCATTCATGCAGCCAGTCATCCATCCATTCATGCAGGCAGCCATTCATCCAGCCATGCATCCATTCATTCATCCATCCATCCATCAAGCCATCCATCTAGTCATTCATCCATCCAGCTGCTACTCCCACCAACCAGCTAGCTACTCCAGCAGCCATCAGTCGTACCCATAACAGCATCCACTCTGGTGGTGACGTCATGGTAGAGAGTGTGACCAGTGACATATTGGCCACACCACCATGTCCCACTTTGGCCCGCTTAAAAGGTGGCAACCCTATGTGCTGACTGTCATATATGACTCATACCTATCAACTGTATAGACTCAGAGTGTACAGAGTTTTGCATCATATGCATGGTATGTTTTACATAGCACTGTGATTTTCTGGTATATTAGTGGCAAATCATTATAGATTGATGTTAGGAAATGGCGACAGGCATTTGAGTTACAGACTCCATACACATCTGGAAACTCATGCTAATGCACAAGCTGTTATTCTCTGAACTTTCTATATTTGTCTGACCAGTAGTTAATCCTTCTCCTTATATTTGGGCTTTTCTCCCACTACTGTTCATTTCTTCATCTAGATTTCCTGCTCTAAGTGGTTGTAGGTATGATGTGACTGGGGTATATGATGCAACACCATACACAGGATGACAGTCTTCACACTTCTCCCTGTACATGTTTTTGCAGGTTGTCCAGCATTCCAGCCCATATGTTTGCTCTGTTCCTCATACAGTTGTGTTTTTATGATAATAGCTAATAATTCAGTAATAAAATAATAAACTAATCCGGTAATAAAAAGCTTCCAAAAAGTTCCGACTTTGCTCGTTAATGCCCTAATTAAAAAATTCTAACTAACCACCCTTTCAGCTGACCTCCTCCCTGCAGACTACCTGCAAAAAGCTGATGATGTTATAGCATTACCTCTCTCTATTTTGATAAACAGAACCATAACTGAAGCCTCTATCCCCTCTATCTGGAAAATATCACATGTCGTACCACTCAACAAAGGAGGCAGCTCCATTGAGTTGTCAAACTCTAAACTAATAGCTATCCTTTCCCCTCTGGCTAAAATTATGGAAAAGTGTATACATAAACAACTCTTACACTACCTTATTCAATATAATCTTCTGGACAACTCCCAGCATGGATTTAGACCACAGCACAGTACAACCACAGCCCTCCTCTCCTTTTCTAATGTCATAAATTCCAACTGAAACAACAGCAAACTATCTTCTGCCCTGTTTCTCGATCTTCCCAAGGCCTTCGACATGGTTAACCACCAGCTACTCTTACTTACCCTAAAGAAAATATCCCTAAACAACCATAGCATACAATGGTTTCAATCTTATCTTAGTGGAAGACAGCAGGCTGTCCTTTGGCAGGACAAACTCTCCACCCTTCTCCCCATTACCCTTGGTGTCCCTCAAGGCCCCATATTAGGTCCCCTTCTTTTCTCCCTCTTTATCAATGACCTACACACTGTAATCCCAGATGCAACCTGTATACAATATGCCAATGACTTCACCCTGATTTGCTCAGCCTCTACCCCTACAGATCTGCTTAGTTTAACACAGAAAACCTTTAATACAGTGGAAAACTGGATCTCTAAACAACAGCTGATATTAAACCCCAATAAAGCAAAGCTGTTGCTCTTCTCCCCTAATCACAAATCCTCTCAGCCTTCATCTATTATAACATGTAACAATGTGACCATAATCTTGCCAGATATGTATACCAAACTCCTGGGTGTTATACTAGACAACAACCTCAAATATGATATGCACGTAAACCAAACTATTAAAACCGTTAATAAAAAACTTGAATCCCTATACAAAAACAAACCTTTTCTCACCCCTCTAGCTAGGACTGCCATTGCGTGTATCCATCTGCTTTCAACTCTACTCTATGCCTCACCAATACTCACTAACTTGAACAAAATTGATCTCAGCAAACTCCCTAGCTGCTATAATCAAATTGCCAGGTTTACCACAGGAACTCGCTACAGGACACACCATTGTCAAAACCTAAACCTCTTAGAATGGCTAGAACTCCCCAGGCTAATTCAATATATTCAACTTACTGTAGCATTCAAGGTTATTAACCGTCCAGAAAAAATGGTCTCCCTTAAAAACATTATCCATCCCTACAAAAATGCTAGGCCACTTTGTTCCACTACAAAACTTTTGGTTCAGTGTGTCAAAGCTAACAACCTATCTGGAGAATCTTTGTTTTCAAATTCAGTAGGCAAAACCTGGAATTCACTCCCACCTGACCTTACTCTGAACCTCTCCCTTAATCAGTTCAAAAAAAAAAAATCTAACCCAGTACTTTAAAACTCATTGGTTATGTTCTTACTATAACCCTGACTAAAGCCTAATCTACTTCCATATCCCTGCAATTTTTTATTCACAGCAATTTACCTCTTACACTAAAAGGTTTGAAAAGAGAAACTGTAACATTTCTGCAGATACTCTGTATGTAGCTGCACCTATAGGTTTGATAAGAGAAACTGTAACATATTTGTATATATTTCTGAATATAAACTGTATTCTTTATAGACTTGAAATGTGAGACTGTAACTTGTATGTTAATACAATATGTTTGTGCATATACTGTAACTTGCTTGTCTTTATCTGTTTGTAAATTTGGAGATTTTCTTCCCAGGCTTCAGCTGAAAATGGACATGTATCTAGTCGGACTATCTCAGTCAACAAATGTAAAATAAAAATAAAATAAATAATAAATAAATAATATACTACTAAATGGAGCACATTGACTTGTACTTAATGATAGAGTTAAGTGACGGCTTTTACATCCTGCTGCTACTCTGACCTGTTGCAACCTGCTGTTATTCTTGCCACCTTCTAGGTTACTCAGAGCATGTATAATGTCTGTATGTTTGACCTTCTTCCCTTCCATTGTCTCTGGCTTTGTCCATCTTTCTTGCACCAACAGATTGTGGCATATTGAGAGCCTGTGGGACTCCTATCATAGGAATACCTCACATGCAAAAGTTGTAGGCCCAGCCAGCTTCAAAGTATCAACATGCCCACTGAGCCACACCAGCCACCAGAAAGTAAGGTTTAATTCCTCACACTATCAACAGCAGACAGACATACACATTGACCCCTGCATATTGTGGAAAATAGAACATGTAGCCAGGTTGTTTATGACAGCCTTGAGATTGTGTGGTCTGCTGATACATCCTTGCAAACATACTGTTACTGCAGTTGTAATGGGAACACTGATGTGTTGGCGGTAGGGGACTCTAGCACTAACAGTCGTTCATCTGTCCTATGGCCCCACTCTTTGGCATTTCGCTTGCTTACTGCAGTGGGATTTGCTGCCTTATGGCCTAATGCATATTACGGGGCATTCAGTATTGGATAGAGCACCTGTCATTCCACATAGCTGTTAGTTCTCTGCAAGTAGTCCAGTAACCCACTCTATTTCCTTGCATACATGCAGCAGGTGCATACATATGCTACCATAGTCTAGTAACCTGTACATTTGTTGTAAAGGAGAGTGACTTACCTTGTGAATGCAGCAGTTGAGATACCTGTGTTTCAGGGCTGACTCAGTCTGATGCATGCAGTACACAGCCAATACATGTTAAGGTACAGGTTTGTGGTGTGGTTGGCATTATTTTTACTATGTATATGAGTTGGAGTTAGGTGTCAGTACCTAGGAACCTAGGTTGTCAGTACATGTCCTATGCATTGCCTCTTTGCCAAGGGCATACTGGACCCACCTACATCTGCCTACAGGGACAGCCTCAGGGGGTTCCTCCTCAGAGTCCCACTGTGGGTGTGGCAGTGGTGACCTTGGCACTGGTGGGGGGCTGCATGTCCCTTCCCTGTGATGATCCTGCCACAGCTTTTTCTGCAGGATCATATTGTGTAGCATGACACATACTGTGAACATCTGTGCACATGTGGCTGGAGAGTACTGCAGGGTTCCACCAGATATATTGAGGCACCAGAACCATGACTTGAGCAGCCCAAACACATGCTCTATGATGTTCCTAGTTTGTGTGAATGCCTCATTATGGTGTTCTTTGGTAGTAATGTGTGCATTTCTGATGGGTGTCATCATCCACAGTTCCAGTGTATAGCCAGCATCCCCCAGTAGATGGCAGTATGGGATGTCCCCCCTAGCAAACATCTGGTACTGATGTGATGCATGCCAGATATGGGAGTCATGATAACTGTCAGGGCTGCCAGCACACACATTCATGATAATGGCCTATGCATTGCACATGACCTAGCAGTTGATGGAGTGATACCCCTTGCAGTTGACATAGACTCTGTCCTCCTCCCCAGGCGGTGCTTTAATGTGTACATGGGTGCAGTCTATGGCACCCAGTACCACAGGGCAATGTGTTACATGGTAGAAGAGAGCATACTGTTGGCCCTCTTCTCAGGGGTGTGGGGTAAATAAATGTGATCACTGGAATGTGTTTGCATGGCAGCCAGGAACTGGTGGAGTACCCTGGATGCTGATGCCTGTGAGACCCTGATCGTGTCCTCAGTTGGTCTTTGAAAAGTACATGTAGCTAGTATTCTAAGGGCTACACATACCTTTGTTTCCACTGGAATGGGTTCTCCTCTGTTAGCTCTGGGTCTAGGTTGAGGGTGGCAGAGCTTAGTGAGTTCTTGTAGTATGTTCCTGCCCACTCTGTAGTGCTCTACAATCTCCAGCTCCTGTAGCACCTGGAAGGTTACCCTGGGCCTGAACACTCTTCTCCTTCTCAGTCTACACGTACTGTTAGCAGCAGCACTGACCTCAGCATCTAGAACATACAGATGTAGCACAGCAGCAGCCCCTAGCATTCTATCAATTAAAATTCCCAAGTTTGTACTCCAATCATGCAGATTATGGGGGAAAGTGTATGCATATTTTACAGTGCTATGCTGCAGATGCAGCCTGTGTGATTGGCTAACTATGATACATTCCACCTGCCAGGTACATCATTGAGGGGTTTGAATGGCCCACTGTAACTGGAACAGGGGTTATCAGTAATTTATACATGATTGGCTTTCACAGGCAATTTTTTTTAACTGCCTTCCCTACTAAGCACTGCAGCGCGGCACCCAAACCCATGCCGCATGTGTAAACAATGCTCAGCTGTTTAGACACACTTCCATGGAAAGGCATGCTGAGCACAGTGGTGGACCATGCAAACACCCTCAAACCAGCTAAACCACACAACCCACAGCTAAACAAAGCTTAGCAGCACTGGGCACACACCCCCCCTGCTCAGATGAGCAGCGCACCACACAAATGGTGCTGCTGAGCTCCAATTTGCTTAAACAGATAGTGACACACCCCTTTTGATGTCAGCTAGCTCTCCTGTGGACACCAACATGGTCTTGGGACTACACGGATTTTATCTGTGTGCACCGAAACCTATTTTTGCTATTCAGTAGCCACAGCTCATTTGCATACAGATCCATGCACACAACCTGGATACTACACAATTTCAGGGCCTGCTTCCTTAGCAGCCACAGAAATCTGCCATTGCACATACTCCATGCAAGGCTATAATATGCATTATTGTCACATATTTATTAGTTTTCATTTTTAAACTTTTAAATATTTTTTTTGCATAACAGCATGTTTGCACACTGTTGCACAGTGAGCACACATAATATGGGTATCAAAACAAATCATTATTTGAAAATATTTCCTGTTACATTTGGATACACAGGGCATAGTTTTGCAAATATATGTGTCTGCTATGCTATTTCTGACCTTCTAACTGGGCTTTTACAGCCCCTGTTCACTTTTTAATTTCTTGTAGAAGGAATTTTTCCATGTACACTTCTGACACCAACACGAGATTTGCACGACTGCCTATCTGTTTGCTGGATTGCTCTACATCCTCATTTGCATGCAATTCACCTGCTTATGAGGTGATTTGCATGCCACTGCCACTTCTGTGTTGACAAGCTCATGCACACCCCTCAGCTCTGTTTATTGGATCGCACAGCTACTTACTTCCGTGTAAGCTCTGTGCCTCTATGCCTACATGGAAAATTAATCCATGCAGGATTTATTGAATTCCCCTGTAGGTCTTTTTTATTTTGTACCTCATAAATTTTATCCATACACATTTTTTCAAATACTTGCAAATAAGGATATGATATATGTACTCCTGAGAGAAAATTCACCAGGATTTCTTTCACCCAGGCTATCGACCTTGCATACAAAGGGAAAATTCAGTTTTCTAAAGAACAACTCAAATCCAATAAGGATCCCAACAAGATTATCCATAGATTATGGGATGAAGGTGAATCTCTTAGAAAATAATTTAGAATGTGTTTTAGAAGGAGCAGTGTTACTGTAATTAAAGATGTTATAACCTGAACAAGAACAAAAAAGTCCATTACAGGAAATTGCTGTATCAGCTGTGTCTAATAATTCCCTCATCTTTCTCCTCATCTCTCTGTGGTGCCCATTACTCTTTCGCTTTTTCCTCCTGAGAAGTAATGGCACCTGTCTACATGTGACTGAGGAAAGTCACCTGCATACTGAGTTATCCTTTGAGACTGTCTCGGGGGGGGGGGGCAATTTTAAAATGTCATCACAATCAATGTAGTTGTCACTCCCTTGATTAGTTGTGTTGCTAGGATTCTGAATATCATCATCACCTACCTGGTCCCTGTCATGCTCTACCTAATGAAAAGAAATCTTATTAACCCCATTATTCAAAGTGCCCTGATTCCTAGATGGGTAATCATTCACTTTATTAAACTTCTTAGATTTGGGTAAATGATAAACCTTTGCATTGACATAGTCAATTTAATGTCATTTTCTTAGCATAATGGTATTAACTTGCTGGTCAGTCTTTTTTAAAAAGCTCAACATAATGATTCTTAAAATAATTTGATAACAAATACTTTTTAATATGGTCAACAAGTGTTTTTAATTCCAATGTAAGATTGTTAATTTTATGCTCATTATCTTTGATTAATAGTATCATAAGTTCACAGCTATGACAATTGAACATACTCATGAGCTTGCCATAAAGTTTGGAGTTAAGTCAAGAACGATTGAGAACTTTCAAGTACATAAACCTTTGGGAATATGGTTGTAATTAATGCTTTCAGGAAAAAAAGAGCATTATCCACTTTAAATCACTTAGTTTGATAAGCTTTTTCTCAAAAAGATCCAAGTTTGATAAGCTTTTTCTCAAAAACATCCAATTGTCTGGACAATGTTACTGTATAGTCATGTTCAAAATGCTACCCACTAAAACAGTGGTTTAATAATGCAACTGTCCAAAGAACTTGTTAAATCGTCTCAGGCAATGCCTTCAGTAAATCCACCAATAGCGTCTTTTGGAGCAGGACCCATAAAGTTGTTATTAGTTGGTTGTAGACAATCAGGTTACCAAAAAGCATCCCTATTCTTGTTGTTCTCTCATCCTGAATTTTAATCCCATCTTGTGGTCTGCCCAGATTACCAGTTTCAAAATTGGGCTGTCTCACTTGTGAAACAGGAATTGATGTACCATGATGTGATGACCCTCTACTTAAACCTGGGGCAGTAACTAAGGAACATCAGTCCTCACCATTGTCTCCGGTAAGGGGGCATCACTGAAAGTAGCACAGGACACACAATTTCCCCTAAGGGTACACTGGGAACAGGCACCAAACCTGGCACTGAACTATTTGCTTCAACCCAGATCCGCAAATGAGTCTTCACACTACCCACTACAGAGCATTGTGCCCCAGTTCTAAGTATTTGACACACTCACTGTTAAATATTTGATTATCACACATACAAACACATTTGGGAAAAACTGGCAGAGATTTACCTGCTATGTCGTCTTTCTCAAATTACACGGTAATACTGACACCCCTGCTAGGTCCTCTTTCTCAAATTACACAGTAATACTGCCACCAGTCAAAGTACCACAATACCCAAAAGGGTTGCTCAATTATATTGGGTGAAATAAACCTTGATATGTAAGGTGGCATGTAATCCAAGCAGTCAGGATTTTTAGATTGGCCCTGGTGTTATCACAATAAGCATAAATACTCTCAGGTTACTAAATGCACTTTATAAATAACAAGCAACAATAGAATGTAATAAAATATTTAATAAATAAACATGATTTAAAACATATATACACTGAATAACTGATTTCAATAAATCACAAAGTTTCACACACAGGAATTTTGAAAATAATACTGTAGGATGTGTTTCATGCTGATTAAAGAAAATCTCTAGCTATCTAACTGTAGATCTGTAACTGTCTAAAGATTAACTGTGCCTGTCTAATCTAATTAACTCAGCAAGGCAAGATGATATTTTTACTTTTGCAAGACAAAATAAGAATATATATCTTCAGGCTGTTGTCTGGTCCTCAGTGAGTGGAATAGCAAATCCTATAATTTCTGCTGAACAGCTCTGAAAAATTGTGAGTGATCAATACTGATCGGGGAAACAACCACTGACTACTGACCTCAAACTGAACAATTGCTGCAACAGAATAGCACTGAACTCAACTGACTCAGAATCTGCTTTTTGTAGCAGAATATTTTAAAAGTCACAGAAAGCTGTTTTGAAAATTCTACTCTGTCATTTTAGACTTTTGAAAAGTAAACAAAAAACAGCTGCTGTGGAGATTCCATTCCTTTCAGCTCTGGCACACAATGACATCACCTTCAGATGACTGGCACAACCTGCATTTAGAATTTGTTTTAAAAGACATGTACATTTGGTCAGCCAGAAGAACACTGTTTGATTCAAACATCTTACACAAATCAAAGAAACAATTAAAAAAACATAAATTTATTTACAAAATTATAGCTAGTCATGCTGGTATTTATAACACAGGGTCATTTATAATTATTTAGAAGTATTTACAAAACTGTAGTCAGACATACTAGCACAAACAATATCAGATATCCTCACATATGATATGAGGGCAGTGAAAGGGATTGTAGGAATTGGGATAACATATGTATAAGCAAAGTTAAATCTCCTCCAAATTTGGCAAAACTGACTTCACCTGATAGTTGTACATCCACTGACTCATCTGTGGACACAGCTACATAATCAGAGTTCATGGGGCCACACAAAACTACTAATCTGATAAAAAAATCCCAAGAAAAACAAGTGATGTATTCTAAAACTAAAACTAAAACCATAAAAAGTGAAATGGATGGTAAATATCACAATGAGGAATCATTGCACAAATTCACAAATTCATTGGCAACTTTAGTTTAGTGCTTTCATCCTCAACCAAGAACTTTATCAGAAGTTAAGTTAAAAGCATAAGAGTCACCTTTATATAAAACCCATATAAGCAACAACTAGAAGAAACAGTTCACTAATAAAATCTTAACAGCAATCAGAAAATAGAACTCATGTATAATTAGTGGATAGGAAATTCCAGGAAAAGTATTAAAAACAAAGACCAAATAGAACATAAATCATGATCATTACAAAATACTGTTGACACCCCCAGAATGAATCACACAAAACTTGATCATACCAAATATAAAACACAATAAAAGACTAAGATAACTTACTAAAGTTTTGCTAACCACATTTCTAAAACACTTTGAATTGAAATATGGTCATTCAGACCAGGCAGGACTGTGGCATTCAATGTACATTACCAAATAAGTTCCTTAAATTCAATGAGGTTTTTCCATCCCTCCCCCCATCTAGGGTTTCTAGGAACCTTTTCAAGAACAGAAAATAAAACTGGCTACCATTGTTTCAGTTTTGTGTATGTTTATACAAAACATAGTTGGAATTCACTTGCTCAATGTCATAAAGCTGTTCATATTATTTATAAAGTGGGTGCTCAGTTTTGCCTATGTAGAAACTATACCAATGTCCAGTTAAGGACAAAAGCAAAAAAAAAAAAAAAACTAACATTGGCAATAAATTTGTGAAGTTGTACAACAGTTTCCTCATATTTCTCACCTTCCAGTTCACTTTTTTATTTAAGTTTTTGTTTTGACAAACTCTACTTGTTCTTCTCAGGATCTTTCCTATGAATAGCATATTTTACAAGAAGCAGAGATATTATGAATATGATTACACTATGGTATCAAAATAGGAATCCTGCAGAATACTAGAAGTGCAGGGTAGCACAAGGAAAGATTAGTTCCAGATTTAAGTCCCATATAAATCACTTTGTAGCTACCTGCATTGTTTTTATGTCTACATGGCCACAACAATTCATTCCCACTTAGCAATCAAGAAATGTCACACTTCTAGCATTCTACTAATACTCTAAGATTCCTGCCCAGTTTTCTGAAGAATCAAATTAAAATACAATCCTTACAGAAATAATGTGCAAAAGAGTGAATGCCAGTGCAAACAGCAGTGTCATTCAATAAAAAAGTCTTTACTGTGAAAGCAGCCAATATGTTCAAAACATTTACATCAACGCAACTTTATAATAAAAAAACACTTCATATCCTAGAAACTGTGAAGCCTAGAACTTAGAGTATCAGTAGCACTTTGGTTTAGCCAGACACACTTTTATATGACTGCAAGTAATACTTTTCCGGGCAGATGTTTTTAGAAATACACATAAATGTAATCAATTAAACCTATACACATGCTATTGGTGGTTGCTTACTTACATACATACAGATACTTCAAGTACAGGCATTAATGCCCCTCTAGCCTGCCAATATACTAAAACACTTGTTCCCATAATAGGAGTCCAGGCTGTTCTTAAAAATATCCAAAGTAGTGCCTGCTTTAATGTAATATGGTAGGCTGGTCCATGCATTCGCTGCTCTCTCAGAGAACCAGTTAGTACACTTCTCATTCCTATAGAATTTTGTACATAAGTTGTCTGATGATTGTCTACTATTTTTTGATAACCCCAGACATTCCGAGAGCTAGTTGCCTCTAAATGCCCTATATACCTGAATAAGATCTCTTAAATGTCTGTAAGGGACAGTGTACAAGTTGAGATAGTTTAGTCTTTCATAATAACTACAATTTCCCACCCATGGATGCTCTTGGTATGTTTCTGCTGCACTCTTTTCAGTTTACTCATGCTGTTTTCTTATAAGATTTCCATATTGTTATTCTATACACAAGTTTGGATCTAATGTAATTAACAAAAATGACTTTATCGTTTCTGATTTCATAGACTTTGCAAATCTTTTTATAGAACACATAGTTCTATAACTATCATTAACTAACTGTTTAATATGATTAGAAAAATTCAGCTGGATCTACTCATATACCCAGGTCCTTAAATGAATATACAGTTTCAATCACAGTGTGCTGTATTAAATTTTCATCTTCAAGTTTATGTCTCCCAAATATATGCTCAGTTTTTGATATATTTATCAGAAAATTTTTTCTCCTGTGCCCAAATGGTCAATTTAGTCAAGTTCTTTTGCAGACATGCCATATCTGTAACACATGTAATCAGTCTACCCAGTTTTAGGTCGTCTGCATACAGATTGTAGAATACCTCAGATGAAAATGATAGGTCTGAAAGATACAATCTAAAGTAGAGACTTAGGACAGAGCCCTGTGTGACACCCTGACTGTAACCAAGAATTTCACCTGTCAAGTTGTTGTATGATACTTGCCATGTCCTATTTGTAAGCTATCTTATAAAAAGTACAGCAAGACATGCTTGTTCTAGTTTGTTGATCAGTGTTTTGTTTATGACCCTGTCAAATGCCGAAGTTAAATCTATGTAAATTACATCACAGCACACATCTTCATTAATAGCTGTTATTATATTGTTATAGAAACTCATGTTACAGGTGGTAATAGATCTATTTTCAACATATGCATACTGATATATGGTTTCAATTCTAAACCTTTTCAATTCTGACAATAACTTATCCAATGTTACCTTCTCCATTATTTTTCAACAACATTAAATCAGGAATAAGGGTCTATATGAAGGGTTTGTCTTACTCCCCTTTTTCTTAAATACAATTTTAATAAGTGCATGTTTTCAGTCTTGAGGAATCTCCTCATATTTATATGATGCAGTAAATAATAGATATAATGGTACTATAATTTCTTGCTGAAGTGTTCTCAGGTCATTATTATTAATTCCATCTCCTCCCTGTGCTTTGTTTGGATACAATTTGCATAGTTCTTTTTCAGTATAATTTAATTTGATTCCAGTATATGTTACCTGGATGTCACTAGAACAGCTTATCACCCCCTTAGTGGAAACAAACTGTTTTGCATAAGATTTTGTAAATATATTTATAATCTGTTTTGTCTGAGAATACATTTTTGAATCTATTCACAGTTTATCAATTTGTATGCCTTTATTCTTTCCACATCTTATTTATCTATAATATGGTTTCTTATCATGCTCAATATCTTTATATAAATTTTCTTGATCTTATCTCATACTATGCATCATTTATTTTTCCAGCTTGTTTCTTTCAGCTTCCAAAGTTGTAGTTTGATCTCATTTCCATTTCTTATATTTTTTGTCTCACCTTAATCAGGTGTCTTGTTCTTATGGAAATATATCCCTCTAAAGTTGTATGCGTAGAACAGTTTATTGAATATTTTTATGGTTTTTTGTACTCAATTTCTCTTTCAAAACTTTTTACATTACTACTGCATTTTTCCACTGAACACATCACTCCAGTTAGTTTTATATAGTGGCTGTTTTGCTTCCATATAATCTGTAATTAATATTATGTGCATTAGTACAGATTTCAGTTTGGCAGAATTATGTAGCAACAAATTAACCATTATAATCCCATGATCATTGCACATCAAAGGTGGCAGAAGTTCACATGAAGTAATAGCAATTTCCTTAGCAACACAAACAATGTCTAGTATGTTCCATTCCCTGGTAGTTTTTTTACAATCTATAGCAATTGTTGTTCATGAGCATACTCTGTGAATAATTTCCTTACTAATGTTATTGAATCAATATTATTCCAGTCTGTTTCTAATAACTTTAGTCTCCAGCCATTATTATTCTTCCATCCGGTGTTTCGTGCAAGAAATGTATGAATTGCTCTTGGTCATCCACATTTGACTTTGGTGGTCAATATACTCCAACAATTGTTATATGTTCCAGAACTGTCTTTATTGTCACAGTTACACAATCTAGAGTATTGGTGCTGAGTTACATAATCTAGAGTATTGGTGTTGCCACTGAACATGCAATAATCACAGGTCTCATAACTATCTTTAATCACTATAATAACATCTTCACCTGATTTTTTTGTTAGAATGTCTGTTATAGTAAAAACATTTGTACTGTTACAGAACTGTTTTCAGTCACTGTTCTTTAACCATGTGTGATGCCTGTGCCCTGGCCCAGCAATCAAGGAGCCTCAATCCTCACCACTAACACCAGTGAGGGGCGTATCATATAGGAGGAAAGGATAACAAATACACTCAGTAAAGTGCAATTTCCTTAAGAGCACACAGAGATCACAGTCAATCCAGGGCTGGTTGCTCCCTTGCTCTCAAGGTCCCCAGTAAGAATCCCCACTGGCACAGCTATAGGGTCCAGATCTCAGCCAGCTGGGCAAGCTAAAACCTCCAGCACCATCTCTCTCCAAACAGTGCTTCATGTCCCTGCCCAAGTAGCTGACCCACACACACACTCTGAGATAAGAGTTTTATACAACCACACAGACACTCCTGGGGAAGGCTGGCACAAGTTCTCCAGCTGTGTCCCTTTTACCCACACTATACATTAGAAATCACTGCCACCACCCAGCTAATATTTATCAGCTACTCAAAGGCTCTTAAAAGGGTGTCCAATTATTACTGTGCAATATTATTATCCAATTGGTAATTGTGACTGAACAGTCAAGGCTTATTAGAGTGATTTGTTACAGTATCACTATATACATGCAATGTATGCTAGAGCTTAAATTAACTCTACATAAAACAGCCACAGTTGAAAGGTTTAATAATATTTAATAATAAATAATAAAAACACAAAACAATACTTTTTACTAAACAGTGCTTGTCAACAGTTCAGAGATCACAGAGAAATACTTAAAATAATTCAGTAGTACAGTCCTGACATCACAGAAAAACACTTAGTCTAATCTTTCTAGTTTCTAGCTATTTCTAAGAAAAAACACAAGTCTAAGATAAGCTTACATATAGAGCAAAGGCAGTGTGCTGATGAGTTGGATGGTCAAGACAAAAATGCTTAATGTTCTCTGATTCTCTGTTTTTAAATTGATATTACAATCCTGATTCACATTACATCATGCTTTACACTTTCCTGGGGTTCCCAGGCTAACAGACACTAATTTTACATTCTTCACGTCTGGGCAGAAATCGGAGCAATAAAGGACATTTATGCATGAAAATTCTGACCATTAACTCTGGCCTTAAAACAATAGCAAGAATTCTTTCATCTAGACCGTCCAGAGCCGTGTTTAGATCAAAGGGTCACAACATGCTTTACTTGGTCTGTAGAGTGCACTGTTGTTACATTTTTTTCAGTTCCACATGTAACATTATTTTTACCATTTAAGACAACAAGCCTGTGGCTTACATTAATGTTTACAGATGACAGAATTATCTCCCAATTCTATCTGGCTAGGCTGGGGTCTATATTAGATAGTTGAAGTTTCAAAACTTCGAACCTCACATGAGCGAACACATATGAGCGAAGTTTGAAACATTGACTATATAATAAAATAAAAAAAACCTTAATTATCGCTCTGAGCAGGGGGGCAAGCTCTCTTGCACCCCCACACCCCCTACTTAAATATATCAACTTGAGAATGCACTTCAGTGCAGAAAGGGAAAATTTCCCATTCTGTGTGTGAAAAGCTGTTGACTTTCACCTTCGACCTTTTGGATGTTGGATCATATGATGTCAACCATCTATGATTGAAACATCAGAACGGTTGCTCATCTCTTATAGAGCCCTAGGCTGGCAGCCTTCACCTATCTTCACCCAATCTTCACATATCCCCCCATCAGAGAACTCAAGCTAGTTTTTCAAGTAACCTTTGAGAAACGCTGCTTGAGGGAGTTAGGTCTATCTGTGTATACCTTACCCCATTCCCTGTCTTGAGAGGCCATCTGCATTGGCATTGTTAATCCCACAGCAGTGCTGTACAGATATATCATATGCTTGCACCCCAGGTTCCATCTTAGCAACTTGGAGTTTTGCTGACTGGCTCTGTTTAACCATGTTACGGGGTTGTGATCTGTCATAACAGTGGATTTCCTTCCATACAGATAAGGCTTAAATTTCTGCAGTGCCTACACTATGGCTAGACATTCCTTTTCCACAGCTGCATAACATTCATCCTTGGGTTGGAGCCTACGACCGAGATAAACCACTGGGTGCTCTTCTCCCTCTGAAGAAATCTGGCTAAATACAGCCTCCGCCCCATGGTTCGAAGCATCCACCTGCACAACAAATTCTTTGCTGTAATCTGCACTGGCCTACACAGGGGGTCCTCCCAAAGCCTCTTTAAGCTTCTGGAATGCCTGCTTATATGCTAGGGTCCACACTACCTTTTCTGTCCTGTTCTTTCTTGTCAGATCTATGAGGGAAGCAGCTATGGTACTATAACTGGGGACAAACTTTCTGTAGTACCCTGCTGTCCCTAAAAATGCCCTTACCTGCTTTTTGGTAACAGGTGCAGGCCATGCCTGAATGGCTTCCACTTTGGCAGGTTCTGGCCTTATCTTAGCACTCCCCACTCTATGTCCGAGGTAGGAGACCTGTGCTATACCTACCTGACATTTGCTTGGCTTAATGGTCAATCCTGCCCTCTGTAGTCTGTCCAGCACCTCCCTGACTCTGGCCAGGAATGGCTGTAGATGACAATATCATCTAGGTAAGCAAGGGCAAACCCTCCTGCTCCTGCTAGGATATGATCTACCAGCATCTAGAAAGTTGGGTATTCTTCATCCCAAAGGGCATCTTTGTGAACTTATACAAGCCAAAAGGAGTCACAAAGGCTGACTTCTCTCTAGCATTGGGAGTTAAGGGCACCTGCCAGTAACCCTTGGTAAGATCTGTGGTGGTAAGATACTTGGCCCCACCCAGCTGCTGTAGGCCCTCATCTGTCCTAGGCATGGGGTAAGCATCTGACTCTGTGTGACTATTTAATTTCCTTTAGTCCACACAGAACCTGGTGCTGCCATCCTTCTTTGGCACCAGCACCACTGTGGAGGTCTAGGGACTGTTGGACTCTTGAATCACCCCTAGTTCCAACATCTCCTGTACCTCCTCCCTTCGAGTCTGTTTGACTCTATCAGGCACTCTATAAGAGGCCTGCCTAATAGACCTTTGGGGTCCTGTACCTACCTGGTGCTGCCCAGGTGGTCGCACCCTGGTTTCCCAGTGAACATGTCCCCAAAGTCCTGCAACACTGCTCGGATGTCTCGAACCTGGGTAAGAGATAGCTGCTGGAACATTGCTACCCCTTCCACTGAGGTGTCAGCCCGAGCCTCACTGAGCAGATCAGTCCCCAAATCTCCCTCAGACTCCTTCTGCAATCCACTGCAAATGCTCAGCACAAGGGCCACCCTATCATGGTATGGTTTCATTATGTTAACATGGTACAATTTGTGCCCCTGCCTTCTGCCTAGCAGTTCCACCATGTAATTAACATCACTTAGCTTTCTTACCACCTGGTAGGGTCCCTCCCAAGCTGCTTGCAGCTTGTTGTGTCTGACAGGAATGAGAACCATTGCCTGCTGCCCCACAGCATACTCTCTAGCTCAAGCATTCCTGTCATACCAGACATTTTTCTGTTGTTGGGCTTCTGACATGTTCTCCTGGGCCAAGCCCATGAGTTCCCTGAGCCTTGTCCTGAGGTTTAGGACATATGCCACAGCAGACTCCTTGTGAGATTCACACTCACCTTCCCACTCATATTGAATTAAATCTAGAGGTCCCCTCACCCTATGCCCATACAGCAACTCAAAGGGTGAAAAACCTGTGGATTCCTGGGGAACCTGTTTGTAAGAAAACAACAGATGGGGCAAATATTTGTCCTACTCCATCTTAAACTGATCTGCAAATGCCCATAGCATGGACTTGATTGTAGAGTTTAACCTCTCAACAAGACCATTAGTCTGGTGATGGTAGGGGGTGGTCTTCATGTGCTTCACCCCACAGGACTTCCACAGACAAGCCAGCAGGTCTGACATGAAATTGGCACCTCTGTCAGTCAGTATTTCTTTTGGGAAACCTACTCTGCTGAAAATCTCTAACAAAGCATTTACCACCTTCTTGGCCTCAATGGAGGACAAAGCCACTGCCTCAGGGTATCGTGTAACATAATCCACTACCACTAGGATATACTTTTTCCCTGTGGAACTTGGGGTACTCATAGGACCCACAATATCCATAGCTACCCTCTGAAATGGCTCCTCAATCACAGGTAAAGGCATCAAAGGATCTCTCACCTTGTCTCCTGCCTTGCCTACCTTTTGGCACTGCTCACAGGTCCTGCAGTACCCTGTTACATCTCTGGAAATTCCAGGCAAATAGAAGTTCTGCATAATATGCCTCTTTGTATATTTTATGCCCATATGATCTGCAAAGGGAATGTCATGGTCTATGGCTAGAAATGCCAGATGGTAGGCTCTAGGCACTACCAACTGCTGTACTCTCTCACCTTCTAGCCCTCCCTCAGGAGTCCATTCTCTGTACAGTAACCCTTTGTCCCAGTGTACAGATTTCCCCCTTTCCTTGAGAATCAGGTGTCTCCCTAGCTACCTACCTCAGGCCTTACAATGTAGGGTCTGAGACCTGAGCCTGTCTCAGCTCTCTCCTTGTAACCCTTCCCAGCTCCTCTTCCACAGGAAGTCTGGCATCCTCTGACAGTGGTGCCTCACTGTCAGCCTGGGTACTACTACTCACCTCTACCTTTGCAGTCACTCTGTCCAAGGGACCATTAGTGCCCCCAAGCAGCTGTGGCTCACCTTCAGTCTCACTGCTACAGGGTAGCTCCCTCCCTGAAGTAACCACCTCACCAGTCCTGGCTGCAAGTATGCAGTCTGTCTGGGTCTCTCTCAGGCTACCAGACCCACATGCTTGTCTCCTAGCCTGACTGCATGTAACTACACAAGCACAGGGTACTGCACTATCGAAATCATTCCCTATCAAGACATCTGCAGGTATATCCTCAAACACACCTACTTCCTGGCTTCCTTTTCCACCCTCCAAGTCAAGGTGAACCCTAGCCAAAGGTATTTGGAATGGGATCCCTCCTAAAGCCCTGAATGGAGTAGACTGCCCAAACAAGTAGTGCTCTTCTGTAACCATTACAGGCTTTACAATGGTTATATCAGAGGCTGTGTCGCTCTTGGCAATTGCCTCTTTGCCATTCACTACAATAGGATATAACCTCTGGTGGTAGTTTGGTACCCTTGTTGTCCCAAGACAACCTACTATTGGCATTTTGTCTTTCCCACTTACTGGCTCCCTTACCTTTTGTTCCCCACCATGCCTCCAAGGACACCTGTATGCCACATAGCCCCACTGGTTGCATTCAAAACATTTAACCCTAGCTCCTGGACGTGTACCTGGACTAGTGGCTTCACCTGCTACTGGCAGATTATTTTGGGGCCATCTGTGCTGCCAACCATGGGTTCCTTTAGACCCATCAGCAATACTGGGGGTCCCTTTCCTGTGCAGGGCTGCTCTGCTTCCCAGGTATAGGTCTCCCTTCTTCCCCAACTCATCTGAACTAGCACATTGTCTATCAGTTAACCAGATCCTCATGTCCTCAGGCAAAGTGCTAAGGGCTTGTTCCCTCACCTAAAGGTTTGCCAGCCCTTCAAAAGTGGTGACCTGACATCCACTCACCCATCTATGGAAATAAGTGCTCAGTTCAGTAACATATTCACACACACTTTCATCTGCCTTGCGTCTATACTCACAAAACTTTTTCCTATACATTTCAGGTGTTACCTTAAACAATTCTAACAAGTGATTTTTAACAGCAGTATAATCAAAACATACAATGTCAGACATTTTTGACAAGACAGTTACAGCTTTTCCTTGGAGTAAGGGGGTCAGGAACCGTACCCAGAGCCTTTGGTCAACACTATGCTGTTTGCATACCCTCTCAAACATATGAATGAATCTATCAAAATTATCTCCCTCTTTAAACTGCGGAAGAAATTTACTGTCCTTTTGTGCTTCTTGGGTCCAGTTACTCCCTTCCCCATTACCTCCATGACTCTGGCAAAGTGTCATAATTTCCCTCTCATGCCTCCTCTGCTGCTCCTTTTCCTCAGCTTCTATCTCCAAATGCCTGGTCTCCAACTCAAGTTTCTTTAGCTCCAGATGGATTTTTAAGTCCTCTGCAGAAAGGTTGAGCTGTCCATTCTCCAAGGGTATTATATCTCCACTGCCAGTCTGATTGTCCTCCTGGCTGCTGTTTTCTGATGCAGCTGTAAACAAGGCTGCAATCAGGTCTGCCTTAGTCAGGTTTCCATGCACCATTCCTCTAGCCTGGCACATCTCCACCAGCTGGCTCCTTGTCTGCTTTCCATACTCCTCTGGTGACATGCTGCCTGGTCACCCTGACTAACTAAGCTAACAAAAGAAATAAAGCAATTGTGATCTAAACTATGAGTATTCACTACATGGCTGATTTAGAGTACAAAACACCTTCAAAGCTCACTGTACTCAAGCTACAGGAATTCATTCTACCCACACCACTACAATCCAATTAGTATTTGCCAACCAATTAATATGTAGTGTGGATATCCCACCACTGCCAATTAATATGTGACACCCATGCCCTGGCCCAGCAATCAAGGAGCCTCAATCATCACCACTAACACCAGTGAGGGGCTTCTCATATAGGAGGGAAGGATAACAAATACACACAGTAAAGTGCAATTTCCCTTAAGAGCACACAGAGATCACAGTCAGTCCGGGGCTGGTTGCTCCCTTGCTCTCGAGGTCCCCAATAAGAATTCCCACTGGCACAGCTATAGGGTGCAGATCTCAGCCAGCTGGGCAAGCTAAAACCTCCAGCACCTCTCTGTCCAACCAGTGCTTCATGTCCCTGCTCAAGTAGCTGACATACACACACTTTGAGATAAGAGTTTTATACAACCACACAGACACTCATGGGGAAGGCTGGCACAGGTTCTCCACCTGTACCCCTTTTACCCAGACTATATGGTAGAAATCACTGCCACCACCAAGCTAATATTTATCAGCTACTCAAAGGCCCTTAAAAGGGTGTCCAATTATTACTGTGCAATATTATTATCCAATTGGTAAGTGTGACTGAACGGTCAAGGCTTATTAGAGTGACTTGTTACAGTATCACTACATACATGCAATATACTCTAGAGCTTAAATTAACTCTACATAAAACAGCCACAGTTGAAATGTTTAAAATATTTAATAAATAACAAAAACACAAGACAATACTTTTTTACCACACAGTGCTAGTCAAGAGTTCAGAGATCACAGAGAAATACTTAAAATAATTTAGTAATACAGTTCTGACATCACAGAAAAACACTTAGTCTAGTCTTTCTAGTTTCTAGCTATTTCTAAGAGAAAACAAAAGTCTAAGATAAATTTACTTATAGAGCAAATACAGAGTGCTAATGAGTTGGATGGTCAAGACAACAATGCCTAATGGTCTCTGATTCTCTCTGTTTAAATTGATATTACAGTCCTGATTCACATTACATCATACTTCACACTTTCCTGGGGTTCCCAGGCTAACAGAAACTACATTTACATTCTTCACCTCTGGGCAGAAACAAGAGCAGTAAAGGACATTTATGCATGCAAATTCTGGTCATTAACTCTGGCCTTAAAACAACAGCAAGTATTTTTTCATCTAGACCAGCCAGAGTCTTGTTTAGATCAAAGGGTCACAACATGCTTTACTTGGCCAGTAGAGTGCACTGTTGTTGCATTTTTTTCAGTTCCATATGTAACACTATTTTTGCCGTTTAAGACAACAAGTCTGTGATTTACATTAATATTTGCAGATGACAGAATTATCTCCAGAATTATATCTGGCTAGGCTGGCAGCCTTCATCTATGTTCACCCAATCTTCACACCATGTTCCATGAACAGTAACAACATCTAACATGAATAAAACAGAGCTGTGATTCCTTATATTAAGGCTTTTTAAGGCTTGACTCATAGCCTCTATTTTTGCTTCTTGCAAGCATAACACTATTCATTGGTCATTATCTTCTTTGCAAATGTAAGCATTAGTTCTGCTAACAACTGAATCTTCAATTACAAGAATATATTTTTGAACATGATCTGAATAATCTTCAACTTCAAATTATATATGTGTTCTATCAATTGTTACAAAGGAATAATCTTTACCCCATTAGTCTTATTAATCCCACTCTTTTCAATGTGTATTACATTTGTAAGCACACAGTTTTCATCCAGCTGGATTTATGCATCCACATCTTGATCCATGTTGTCAATGTCTGTCTTTCTCATGTTTTTTCTTACAATAATGTTCTTCAATCCCTCCATAGGTTCATAGGTTCATAGGTAGGTACTAGGCTATCTGCCCTAGGGCATTTATAAGCCTGGACAGAATGTGTTGGCTTTTGCCTCCCTTTTAGACTAGATTCCTGAGCCTCTGTCAAGCAGGGCCATAGAAGTGATCCCAGGTGCAAATTTACTATTTCCCATCCACTCATCAAGATTTCTCTTGAAGAGGGTCAGCGAGGGGCTCTGCCTAACATGGACTGGGATTCTATTCCAGAGCACGGGAAGCCTTTGGGATATGAATCTATCCCTCCAACATGTCCTATTTATTGTTGTGCTAAGGTTTAAATCCCTGGAGCGTGTAGCTCTAATGAATCTGGTTTTCTTGAGGTGGAGCATGTCCAACAATTCCGGGTTAGACATGGCCTTGTACGTCAGGCAAAGATCGCCTCTGATTATGCGGTAAGCAACTGAGTAGAGCTGTTGTTTCTTTATTCGAGCTGCATAGGGCATCTGGTTGAGGCCCACAATCCTCTTGGTGAGGTATATTTGAGGTCTCTTCAGCTATTGCAGGTGTCGGGTAAGGTACATCCCAAATGGGGCATTGTACTCAATTATGGGCCTGATGAGCAATGAGTAGAGGGGCACAATGACCTCTCTTGATCTAGATGTGAACCCTTTCCTGATTAGGTGGGCTATATAGAAGGTTTTTCTAACCACTTTGGCAATGTGATTGTCAAAGGAGAGGTTACTATCTACTTGGGTCCCCAGATCCCTAATTACTTCTTCTGTAATTAGTGGATTACCTCCTATATGGTAGTTTGTGGGCACTTTGTTTTTCCCAAAGGGGATGACTATGCATTTTTTTGCATTTAGCTTGAGGCCATGGTTCTGACACCAGGTATCCTTCTCTGTAAGGCCCTTCTGGAGGATATTTCTGTCAGCCGGAGAGTTGATTATGGCTCCAAGTTTGCAATAATCTGCGAACTTGGTCAGCCACAGTCCTCCCGTGTTTGCCTGTACCTCAGAGAAGTGTATACCAAACAAGAGGGGTCCCAGGACTGATCCCTGTGGGACGCCACTTGTAACTGGTTTAGAGTTGGACATGGCACCCGCAACTCTGCCCATGTGAGTTCTACCCCTGAGCCAGTTTGCAACCCATCTTGTGACATATGGGTTGATATTTAAGCTGGTAAGCTTATTTATGATGCCAGAGTGGGGTATTGTAAACTAGCGAAAACCACCGCTAATTAAAAAGCCAAGAACTCGACTCAGGCTAGTCCAAAATGTAAAAAACATGAAAAACAAATTTTATTAAGCTACTATAAAAGCTTTTCGTTAGTACCTTGCACTAACTTCTTCAGACAAGCAAAACATTCACACCATTACAAGTGAGTTTAAATACCAACATTGAAGCACTTAACCACGCCCCTTGCTCTCCCTTTAGCTCCTTAAAGGTACAGATCGCAGTTAACTAAGGTACATTTGCAATTCTCTGTTAACATAATGAAAAATTCATACACCAAGACTGTAATAATAGCAGGCTTTGAAACTGAAAGAAAAAAAGCCCAATATTTTTATTATTAAACTGTATAAAGTAGATAAATGTGTAAAATATATAACATAAGAAGTTAGTGCAAGGTACTAATGAAAAGCTTTTATAGTGGCTTAATAAAATTTGTTTTTCATGTTTTTTTACGTTTTGGACTGGCCTGAGTCAAGTTCTTGGCTTTTGAATTAACGGTGGTTTTCGCTAGTTTGTTTTTCCGGTCTTGAAAGTTTATTTTTTTAGAGTGGGGTATTGTGCCGAAGGCCTTTGTGAGGTCTAGGTAGGCTGTGTGGACTACCTTTCCCTCATCTAAGGTAACTGTTTCGAAGAAGTCAACTAGGTTTAAAAGGCAAGATCTGCCCTTAACAAAGCCTAATTGGGTGGGGTCCAGTGTTTGGAGGTTCCCAATGTCTTTGTTTATGAGATCCATGATGATGCACTCCATAGCCTTGCAGACCAGGCTAGTCAGGCTTATAGGGCAATAGTTCCCAGGATCCGTTTTGGCACCACCTTTGTGGAGCGGGATCACTGTTGCTGTACGCCATTCTTTGGGTACATAACCTGCGGTAAGGCTGAGTTAGAATAGTGAATTTATGTGAGGATTTAGTTCGTTTTGGAGCTTGTGTAAGACGCAGCCCGGGATACCATCTGGTCCCATTGATGCTGTGTTTTTTACTTTGGAGAGGGCTACTTTCACCTGTGTGTCTGTGATGTCTGGGGGACTGCTTTCTTCTGGGATAGACACAGGCCCTTTTGAGGGGGGGGGGTAAAGTTTGCACTGAACCTGTCCGCCAGGATGCTGGCAATGTCAGTGGGTTCAGTGTATTTTGTGCCATTTTGCACCAGCTCAGAGCAGATCTGAGAGCTGCCTCCCAGATTCTTGACGTAGCTAAAGAATGCTTTGTGATTATCTTTAGAGTCTTTGGCGATTTTTCTTTCGAAGCTGGCCTTTGATGATTTTATGAGGGATCGAAGTTTCTTGCTAGTATTGATCAAGGATGCCTTCCCTTTTTGGGATTTGCCTTGTCATGTAATAGTTTCCTCCTTCTATTGTATAGCTTATTTATGGCCGGGGTCCACCAGACTGGTCTCCTGTTTTTGGAGAAGTGAGTCTTGGTTTTACTTGGGATGGCACGATCTCCATGCATTCCTGTAGGTGCTCATAGAGTGCATTTGTAAAGGATTCTGCGGTTTGGGTAGCATTTTCCATTAACCCAGGGGCTTTGAAACTTTCCACCTCAGTCTTGAGAAGTGTGAAGTTTGCTTTTGAGAAATTTTTCACAGTGGTTTCCTTGGCTGGGGGTGGGGTAGGGGTGTGGATGTCCATTGCAATAAGTTTATGGTCTGATCTTACCAACGTGGGATTTACCTCTGGTGTGGAACATTGAGCCCCCATGTTGGTGATGACCAAGTCCAATATGTTGTCCCCTCTTGTGGGATTGGTGACCAGTTGTTCCATGGCATTTAAATTTATAAACTCCAGGAACCGTTGGGCAAAACAGTTGGGACTTGAGTAGTTTTCCCAGTCAATGTTTGGGTAGTTGAAATCCCCCAATATCATGGTGTTTGGTGAGACCTTCATATTCTCCAATGTTCTCAGGAATGCCGAGTGAGGATCCTGAGACAAGGTGGGTGATCTGTAGCAGGCTATGAACTGCAAAGCAGTTTTACCTACTGTTAGTTGCACATGGATGGTCTCTGCTGCCTTGTGAAGTGCCACTAACCTGGAGGTGTGAGTATCCTTGATGAAAATGTATAACCCCCCGCCTTTAGTATTCCGGTCTGAGTTCTGGGGGAGAAAAGAATGGTATGAGTTGAATCCTGGTAGTGCTGGGATGCTCTCTGGAGCCTTGAACCAGGTTTCTGTTACTGCACAGATATCGATTTTCTCCATAATGAGGAATGCGTCAAGTGCGTGCATCTTGAGGTTTAGACTTCTGGCGTTGAGTAGCATTACCCTTAGTTTTTTGTTTCTGGTATTGTCTATGGAGGTGGGTTTGTCTTTTGATCCTTGCCTAAAAAAGGCACTATGGGAGTGGCAAGAGCCTTAGCCAGTATTCGAAAGCCTAAGGGTGACAGGTGCAAGCCATCCCTGGCGAAACAACGTGGCTTGTCGAGCATGTCATCCCAGGCTGACAGACATGGGATCCCCTTTGAATGACACCAATAGCTTAGCCAATTGTTAAAATTGATCATTTTGTCTTTATACTGTGGCATCATTCTTGGTGAGGGCAATATGCCACTCAGGGTCAGGGTCATACTGGCCTGGGATACATGATCAGAGAGCTTCTCTATGTCTTTTTTCATGTAGTCCAGGGAGGTACATCTCAGGTCATTCACACCAACATGGACAATGACAGAGTCATATTTGTACCTGCTGTGGAGTGACCTGAGTGCCTGTGTTATGTGGCGGATCCTGGCTCCCGACAGGCAGCTTACAGTGACCCTCTCCTTGTTCAGTCTGGTGAGTAGGACGTCAGAGTGCCTGACAATAGAGTCTCCAATTACTACTGAATTAGGTGAGTTATTTAGCATAGGGGCTGCGATTGTGTGGCACACTGACTTTGTGAAGTATGTGATACGTGAAAGTTGTTGTGGGGTAGCGGTTGCTTGGATGTCTGCTTTGGAGATATCTGTTGCTTTGGCAGATTTTTATTTGGAACCTCTGAGTATGTTTTTGTGAGTTTATGTGCCTTGTTTGCTGGCGCGTTTGGTCTATGTGAGACTGGTTATGGGGTGCGAGTGGTTTCCTTCTCCTGACTGACTGTGCCAGTCTTGGGTTGAGAGAGCTTGGCCTCCAGTTTGGCTGTATAGTTGCATCTCTCGCAAATATTTGAGTTTGTTGGAAGAAGGAGAGGGCTGTCTGTGTACATAAGGCAAACATTCAAGATTCCCAGATTCACCAGCTGGACTGGACAGGATACATGAAACTGCTCTTTGGACATGCCTGGATAGTTTAAAGAACTGGTTTATTGATTGTCCGGAATGGACTAATAGGGAACCTTGTACTTTTGGATAGTAAAATGGGGTGTAGTGCTAAAGTTTGTTAGTGCTTACTGAGAAATTTCAGCAAGTGCTGGGCTGTAGAATGAAGGTTGAGTGCTTACTTTGAGAGTTTGACTAGATCTAAGGGAAAAGTTGAAGAGCAGACTTTGTGGAGACGAGAATTGTTAAAAACTGCTTAAACGGTGCTGGCGATGTTGCACAATGTGCAAAATCGCGCAAAAGCATGCAAATGCGGGTTTTAAGCCAGGGAACTTGAAAGAGATAGGAATTAGCCCAAAACAGCCAATAAACTACTAGTTGCTGGGCTGAGACCACTCCTCCAGTGACAGATAGGCTGCTCAAAGCTCCCCACTCTCACTGGTGAACAGAGAAGCTTCCTCCTATCAAAGTAAAGATATGAGCAACACAGAAACTATACCACAGCCCAGAATTCAGCAAAACCTGATATCTGGACTACACAAGTTCAGAAAAGGTGGGAAACAAGAATATATATTTTTTTTCTTTTTTGTTTTTAGCAGAACAACAGTAGCTCAACAAAAATGCTGTAAATGCTTTAAACAGGCTAGAGCATTTGAGTGTGTAGCCTACAACAGTTAAACAACATAAAAACAAGTTTTAGAAGTGCAAAAACAGTAAAATGCAAAAACAAAGCTTTTTCAGATCTTAGAGTAGCTAGAAACTCGCTTTTCAATGAGAATATGCAGTCGCAAGTAGAAAGGCAGATAAAACTACTTAAACAGTTTAAAGTCTCTCTTTTCATCTCTCTGCTGCTTGTAACCCTCTGCAGGACAAGGAGGAGCTGTGCTGAGGCAGAAACACGCACAAAAAAAGCGCAAACGTGGGTTTCAAGTCAGGGAACTTGAAAGAGATAGGAAGTAGCACAAAACAGGCAATTAGCTACTAGTTGCTGGGCTGAGACCACCCCTCCAGAAACAGCTATGCTGCTCAAAGTTCCCCACTCTCACTGGTGAACAGAGAAGCTTCCTCCTATCCAAGTAATGATATTGGCAACACAGGAACTATACCACAGCCAGAATTCAGCAAAACCTGATATCTGGACTACTCTAGTTCAGAAAAGGCAGGAAACAAAGATATTTCTTTGTTTTTTTTTTTTTTAGCAGAACAACAGTAACTCAACAAAAATTGTTGTAAATGCTTTAAACAGGCTAGTGCACTTGAGTGTGTAGCCTACAACAGTTAAACAACACAAAAACAACTTTTAGAAGTGCAAAAATAGTAAAATGCAAAAAACAAAGCTTTCTCAGTTCTTAGAGTAGGTAGAAACCTGCTTTTCAGCGAGAATATGCAGTCGCAAGTAGAAAGACAGAGAAAAAATACTTAATCAGTTTAAAGTTTCTCTTTTCGTCTCTCTGCTGCTTGTAATTCTCTGCAGGACCAAGATGAGCTGTGCTGAGGAGGCGGGAACAAGCGCAAAATAATGCAAATGTGGTTTTTAAGACAGGGAACTTGAAAGAGATAGGAATTAGCCCAAAACGGCAAATAAGCTACTAGTTGCTGTGCTGAGACCACTCCTCCAGGGACAGATAGCCTGCTCAAAGCTCCCCACTCTCAATGGTGAACAGAGAAGATTCCTCCTATCCAAGTAAGGATATGGGCAACACAGGAACTATACCACAGCCAAGAATTCAGCCAAACCTGATATCTGGACTACTATAGTTTAGAAAAGGTGGCAAACGTCGATTTGTTTTTTTTTTTGTTTCTTTTTTTTTAGCAGAACAACAGTAACTCAACAAAAAATGCTGTAAATGCTTTAAACAGGCTAGCGCACTTGAGTGTGTAGCCTACAACAGTTAAACAACATCAAAATGGATTTTTGAAGTGCAAAAACAGTAAAATGGAAAAACAAAGCTTTTTCAGTTCTTAGAGTAGGTAGAAACTCGCTTTCAGTGAGAATATACAGTCGCAAGTAAAAAGGCAGAGAAAAAAATACTTAATCAGTGTAAAGTCTCTCTTTTCATCTCTCTGCTGCTTGTAACCCTCTGCAAGAACACGAGGAGCTGTGCTAAGGCAGAAGCAAGTGCAAAACCGTGCAAATGTGGGTTTTAAGGCAGGGAACATGAAAGAAATAGGAATTAGCCCAAAACGGCCAATTAAGCTACTAGTTGCTGGGCTGAGACCACTCCTCCAGGGACAGATAGGCTGCTTAAAGCTCCCCACTCTCACTGGTGAACAGAGAAGCTTCCTCCTATCCAAGTTAGGATATGGGCAACAAAGAAACTATACCAAAACCCAGAATTCAGCAATACCTGATATCTGGACTACTCAAGTTCAGAAAAGGCGGGAAACAAGGATATTGTTTTTTTTTTCTTTTTTTAGCAGAACAATAGTAACTCAACAAAAAATGCTGCAAATGCTTAAAACAGGCTAGCGCACATGAGTGTGTAGCCTACAACAGTTAAACAGCATAAAAACAGCTTTTAGAAGTGCAAAAACATTAAAATGCAAAAACAAAGCTTTTTCATTTCTTAGAGTAGGTAGAAACTCGCATTCAGCGAGAATATGCAGTCGCAAGTAAAAAGGCAGAGAAAAAATACTTAATCAGTGTAAAGTCTCTCTTTTCATCTCTCTGCTGCTTGTAACCCTGTGCAAGACCAAGAGGAGCTGTGCTGAGGCAGAAACAAGTGCAAAACCACACAAATGTGGGTTCTAAGGTAGGGAACTTGAAAGAGGTAGGAATTAATCCAAAATGACCAATAAGCTACTAGTTGCTGGGCTGAGACCACTCCTCCAGGGACAGATAGGCTGCTCAAAGCTCCCCAACATCACTGGTGAAAAGAGAAGCTTCCTTCTATCCAAGTAAGGATATGGGCAACACAGGAACTATACCACAGCCCAGAATTCCGCAAAACCTGGTATCGGACTACTCTAGTTCAGAAAAAGCGGGAAGGAAGGATATTTTTTTGTTTTTTTCTTTTTTTTTTAACAGAACAACAGTAACAAAATTTTTTTTTTTAACAACAAAAGTAGCTAAACAGTAACAAATTAAACAATAGAATCAAGGTAAAACAAGTTTACAAAAGCAGAAACTGTTTAGAAGAAATGCAACAATAGAGCTAAAAAATAATCTTTAAAGACTTCCTCTTCCGTAGAATGCGGGAAAACAAACAGTTAAGTTAAATCCTGCTCTAATGTTTGCAGGACAAAAGGTAGGAATTAGCAAAACCCAAAGCTTTAAAAAATTGAGAATAAAGCCAATGATGCTTAGCTCTTAACCCCAACAGATAAGCTTCCAACAACAAGAAGTAACAAAAAACTTCCCAGTCCAGATAGCAAAATCTAAGGACTATTCAAACAAAGGCGGAACAAAATGTTTTTTTTTTTTTGCAATTGTAAAGCAACAAGGTTTTAAAGTTTAAACATAACATAAAATGTAACTCAACAAAAACCAAAAATTGCTTTAAAATGCAAAACAGTATTTGGCACAACAAAACCAAATTAATAGGAATTTTCAAATGCAAAACAGTGGTAAAAAAGGAATCTTATTTTAAAGTCCGTCCAATCACGCTGAAATCAGTACCAGAGAGTCTTCATTCGCCATGTAACATTGGGAAAGGATTAAAAAGAATTAGCCCAAAAAACAAAGCTTCTAAGCGGGAGAACACTTAGTACAAATGCCAAAGTAACACTTACTGTGAAGAACTCCTCCACAATAGGTTGCAACCGAACTAAAAGAGAATTCCAAATAAGGATACGCAAAGAAAAACAAATTCTTTTATTTTGTACTAGAACCAGTTCCCAAGAAATGTATATGTTTAAATAGCAAAAGAGTTTTACAAATGTTAAAATAACAGCAATTGAGTAAATAGCAAAAGCAAAACAAACCTTTCAGAATTGAAAGTAAAACTCAAATGAAAAAGCTGTTTTTAAGCAGAATTTTAAAATATCAGCTCGATTAGGGAAAGAATTCTCTTGTTGCATGGGTCTCCGTGCTTTACCTCCCAAAAACACGGTGCTAGTCAACAAGAAACCGAATGGGTTTTATGGTACTTGAAGGATGGTTGCCAAACAATAAACTGTAAAACTCACAGGTAAATAGGCTGCAGCTTTAAAAAAAACAAGAAGATAAGGGAAGAGCAGAAACTCACTTTTCAGCCAGAATTCGCAAATAAGGAGACAAAAATAGGAAACAAGTTTAAAGTCTCTTTTTTCTTTTTCTAGAACCAGGAACCACAAGAGGTAATGAACAAAAAGCAAAGGGTTTAGGCAGGGAACTTGAAAGAAAAGGAATTAGCCCAAAATGCCAATAAGCTACTATTGGGCTGAGACCACCTCCGGCAGATAGGCTCTAAACTCATCCAGAACAAGAATTCACCAAGAAGATAGGAACAGAAAACCAACCAGAATTTGCAAAACCTGAATCGACTACTTTCAGAAAAGGGAAACAAAATATTTTTTTTTTTTTTTTAGCAGAAAAGTTAACAAAAAGATGTAAGTGCAAAACACAGCAGTTGAGTGTGTAGCCTACAACATTAGACAAAAAGACTTTTAGAAGTGAAAATAAATGAAAGATAAAGCTTTTCAGTTTTTAGAGTAAGAAGTTTTTGAAATGCAGTTCAGTAGAAAGGCAGATGAAAATTAAAGTTTAAAAAGCTCTTTTTTCTTCTCTTGTAACTCTGCAGGACCAACAGTCTGAGGAAAAAAGGAAACCTCAAATGGGCTTTAAGGCTGAGAGGTAGCCTAATATGTAACAGCAATAAGCTACTAGGAAGAAGCAAACTCTAGGAGATAGGGCTCAAAGTCCAACTCCCTGGGAAAGACTTCTACAGAAGATATGGAACACAACTTTTCAGCCCAGAATTCAAAACCTGATATCTGGACTACTCTGTTCAGAAAATGGAAACAAGGAACTTTTTTTTTTTAGCAAAAACAGTAATCAAAAAAAATGCTTAAAAGTAACATTTGAGGGGCCTCAAGATTAAACAACACAAACTTTAGATGCATAAGTAAAAGAACAAAATACTTAGGTATTGGAACAGAAACTCTTTTCAGTGAGAATATGCAGACAAGTAAAGGAGAAAAAATAAATAGTTTAAAGTTCTTTTTCTTTGTGCTTGAAACCTGCAGGCCAACAAATGTGAAGTTAACAAGGACCACCTATGGGATTAAGGCAGGAACTTCACAAAAAGGAATTTAGAACAAAAAATAAGTCATAGTGAGACCACTTAGGGCAGATAGGTGCTCAACCCAATCTCAGAAAAGAAGCTTCCCTATCCAAAAGAATGGGAACAACTTCTCTTAGAATTCAGCAAAACCTGATATCTGGAAATAGTAGAAAAGGAAAAAATTTTTTAGTTAGCAGAAAACAGTAATAACAAAAAAAAATGCTTTAAAGCTGATTGGGGCTAAACCTTACAGAAAAATGTTTAGAATACAAAAGTAAAATGCAAAAAAAGCTTTTCATTCTTCAAGTAAAATCGTTTTCAAGGGAAAATGCAGCGCAATAAAGCAAAACATAATTGTTTAAATCTTTTTTACGAGAGAAATTTAGGAAAAAAAAGTGCAAAACCACGCAAAGTGGTTAAAAGGCAGGACTTAGGTAGAAACTAAACACCAAAACAACTAGTTGGGCAAAAAATGCCAAAGACAGAATTCTGCTAAATGAAACTCTGCTTTCAGGTGAAAAGGAACTTCCCTATAATAGATATGGCAAACAAATAACTCACCAGTTAAACCTATTGCTCTTTTCAAGGAGCAACAGGTAAAAAATATTTGCAAAACAGAAACTGTAAGAAGTGTAATTGTAGAATAGGAGAAAAGCCTTTTGCAGTAAACAGCAAAAGCAACTTTCAGAAAAAAGTAGCTGAAACTCCTTTCAGTCTAGATAGCTGCAAGTAGGAATGGAAAGGTAAAACAATCAAAACTATATTTAATCTTTTTGGGGGAAAGGAAAAGGTTTTCTACTGAAAACATAAAACAAAAGCGTAAATTTAACTGGCATGAGATTCCTAACATAAATAAGCACAAAGACTTCAAACAAACTCAGCAAAACTGTAAACCATCGAGAAAGGAATTCTTTATAGAAAGATAAAACAGAACATAAACTTACAGATTTTACTTGATTCGCTACTTAATCAAAGCACAAAAAGGGGTATTTTAACAGAGCAAAACCAACAAAAGTTTTAAGGAAACTTAGGTAGGAATAGAGCCAAACAAGCTTAATTGACAATTCCCGGAAATATACAAAGCCCTCTCAAGAAGAATCTTCAGTAAGATATGGCACAAGAATAGCAGCCAGAATTAAAAACTGTTATCTACCCGCTCTAGTTCTGAAAGGACAGGGTTCTAGACAAAACTCAAAAGTTAAGCTAAAGGGCCCCAAAGGTAAAAGCAAACACACATGTGGAATCAAAAGATACTCCCAAAACTTCATCTGGGAACAAAAACTTCCCTTTCAAGAAAGACAGGAACAGCAGAAAAATTATTCAGTAAACTTTCTCTACTCTATCAGTAAACCCAAACAAGGATTTTTTTAGCAGAACAAAGTAAAACAAAAATAAGTTTTAAGCAGGAAGAGTGAGAATCCACAACGTAAAACAAAAAGTTTGAAGTGAGAACCTATGCAAAAACTCTAAGTCCACTACTGAAACTAGTTTCCCATCAGTCGTAAGAATGGGCAAAAGGAAACTTACAGAGAAGTTTAAACCCTGATGTACTGTTCAGAGGAACAGGAATGTTGCAAAACCAATAACTGTAAGCAGGAACTTGAAAACAGGAATAGCCGAATAGCCAAAACAATGCATGACGAACCTTTAAAAAGATACTGTCAAAACAAACTTCATTGAATAGAATTCTCTATCAAGTAGATATGCAAAAAGGAAATCAAAACTAATTCTAAATAAATTACATTTTTGAATGGGAAACAAAGGGAATTTTTTTAGTTTATAACAGTCAAAACCAACAAATTGGTAAAAGGGAAAAAGGAAAGCAAGAATTTAGCCTAAAAGTAAACCTAAGGGTAACCAGACAATAGTGCACAAAAAACATCATTTAAAGCCCTTCCCTTTTGGAATTGCACACAGAAAAGCGAAAAACAAAACCTTAAATGTTTTACCCAGGAAACCTAGGACATGCTTTTGTTAAAAACAACCAAAAAATTAAAGCGAACTAGGAGGAATTAGCCTAAACCAATAAGCTACTAAAACTTTAGAAGCCAAAGAAATGTTCAAAGCTTCATTACTTAGAACAGAAACTCTCTTTTAAGTATGCAGTCAGAAAAGGAGAAAAACTTAAATTTAAATCTCTTTCTCTGCATTTTGTATTGCAGGACAAAGGAACTTTTTAGTTTTAAAGCAAAACGCAAAATTGCTTTAACAGGGTTGAAAGAGTAGAATTAGCCTAAAATAAGCTACTATTCTGGGCTGAAACTCTCAGGACAGAAGGCTGCTAAACTCATCTCACGGCGAACTCTTTAGCCAATAAGGAATGGAAACAGGACATACCAACAGTTAGTTACTGAAAGAACTCAGCAGAAAGGCGGCAAAACAAGATATTTTTTTTGTTCTTTTTCAACAAGTAACTCAAAACAGGAAATGCCCTAAAGCTAAACACTAGTGTGGCATACAACGTTAACAACAAAAAGACTTTGAATCAAAATATGCAAAAAAGTTTTTTTTATAAAATTGTTTTAAGAATAAAGCATTAAAAGGCAGAATTGTACTAATCAGTTAAAACCAATCATTTTTGCTTTAATTGCAGAACAAAGATGCTAAAAAATTGTAAAAACAAATGAGTTTTAAGGCAGGAAACTAAAGAATTAGGATAGCAAAATACTAATCAGTTATTTGGGGTTAACCACTCTCAGGCAGTAGGCCCAAAGCTCCACTCTATGGGGAAAAAGCCCCATCAAAGGTAAAGGAAACAAAAAAAACACCAATTCAGCAAACCAATCGGACGGAAGGGGGAAAAAGTTTTCTTTTAGCAGAACAAGAGTAACTTCCAAAACAGTAAATTTTTTCAGGCAGACTTCAGGGGGCCTACAAAGTTTAAAAACCAACATTAGAAGGAAAAAAATCAATAAGTTTTTTAGCAAAAAAACTACATTTCAGAAACAGCACAAGTGAAGCGAAAATTAATCAACATAAAAGTTTTCACTCTTTGAACCGCAACAAAGTGGCTGAAAGTAAAAAACCCTGCAAAAAAGGGGGAAAAGGGAGGGAAAAATTAAAAGTAAAAGCCCCACTCTCTGTTTCTGGGGGAACCACTCCCCAGGGACGTAGGTGAAAGTCCCCACCTTTATGGTAACAGGAACTTTTAAAGAAGGAATTTCAAACAGGCATAAACCCCCTTGCCCTGAAACACTCTCAGCAGAAAAGGGGAAAAAAAATTTTTTGTTTTTTTTCCCTTTTTAAAAAAAGAACAAAACCAGTTAAAAAAAAAAAAAATTTTTTCCGGAAAAAAAAAATCTTTTTAAAACCACCAAAA
>NC_056734.1:322688443-322703006 GCF_019279795.1 Protopterus annectens | reverse complement strand
AAATTTTTTTTTCCCCCCGGGGCTTTTTTTTTTCAGTGAATTTTGGGGGGGCAAAAAGTTCAAAAAGGGGGAAAAAAAGGGAAAGGCAAAAATAACTTTAAATCAAAAGGTTTAAAAAATTTCCTCCTTTTTTAAAAAAAAATTTCCCTTTTCTTTTTGGGCTGTTTTTGTAAAACCCCTGGGAAAAAAAAAAAACAACAGGAGCTGTTGCCCTAGGCCAAAAGTTTCTGAAACAAGTGCAAAACCATGCAAATGCAGGTTTTAAGGCAGGGAACTTGAAAGAGATAGGAATTAGCCCAAAACAGCCAATAAGCTACTAGTTGCTGGGCTGAGACCACTCCTCCAGGGACAGATAGGCTGCTCAAAGCTCCCACCCTCACTGGTGAACAGAGAAGCTTACTCTTATCCAAGTAAGGATATGGGCAACACAGGAACTATACCACAGCCCAGAATTCAGCAAAACCTGATATCTGGACTACTCTAGTTCAGAAAAGGCGGGAAACAAGGATTTTTTTTTTTTTTTTTTTTTAGCAGAACAACAGTAGCTCAACAAAAATGCTGTAAATGCTTTAAACAGGCTAGCACACTTGAGTGTGTAGCCTACAACAGTTAAACAACACAAAAATGACTTTTAGAAGGGAAAAACAGTAAAATGCAAAAACAAAGCTTTTTCAGTTCTTAGAGTAGCTAGAAACTCGCTTTTCAGTGAGAATATGCAGTCGCAAGTAGAAAGGCAGAGAAAAAAATACTTAATCAGTTTAAAGTCTCTCTTTTCATCTCTCTGCTGCTTGTAACCCTCTGCAAGACCACGAGGAGCTGTGCTGAGGTGGAAACAAGTGCAAAACCATGCAAATGTGGGTTTTAAGGCAGGGAACTTGAAAGAGATAGGAATTAGCCCAAAACAGCCAATAAGCTACTAGTTGCTGGGCTGAGACCACTCCTCCAGGGACAGATAGGCTGCTCAAAGCTCCCACTCTCACTGGTGAACAGAGAAGCTTCCTCCTATCCAAGTAAGGATATGGGCAACACAGGAACTATACCACAGCCCAGAATTCAGCAAAACCTGATATCTGGACTACTCTAGTTCAGAAAAGGCGGGAAACAAGGATTTTTTTTTTTTTTTTTTTTAGCAGAACAACAGTAGCTCAACAAAAATGCTGTAAATGCTTTAAACAGGCTAGCACACTTGAGTGTGTAGCCTACAACAGTTAAACAACACAAAACAACTTTTAGAAGTGCAAAAACAGTAAAATGCAAAAACAAAGCTTTTTCAGTTCTTAGAGTAGCTAGAAACTCGCTTTTCAGTGAGAATATGCAGTCGCAAGTAGAAAGGCAGAGAAAAATACTTAATCAGTTTAAAGTCTCTCTTTTCATCTCTCTGCTGCTTGTAACCCTCTGCAAGACCACGAGGAGCTGTGCTGAGGTGGAAACAAGTGCAAAACCATGCAAATGTGGGTTTTAAGGCAGGGAACTTGAAAGAGATAGGAATTAGCCAAAACTGCCAATAAGCTACTAGCTGCTGGGCTGAGACCACTCCTCCAGGGACACATAGGCTGCTCAAAGCTCCCTACTCTCACTGGTGAACAGAGAAGCTTCCTCCTATCCAAGTAAGGATATGGGCAACACAGGAACTATACCACAGCCCAGAATTCAGCAAAACCTGATATCTGGACTACTCTAGTTTAGAAAAGGCGTTAAACAAGGATTTTTTTTTTTTTTTTAGCAGAACAACAGTAGCTCAACAAAAATGCTGTAAATGCTTTAAACAGGCTAGCACACTTGAGTGTGTAGCCTACAACAGTTAAACAACACAAAAACAACTTTTAGAAGTGCAAAAACAGTAAAATGCAAAAACAAAGCTTTTTCAGTTCTTAGAGTAGCTAGAAACTCGCTTTTCAGTGAGAATATGCAGTCGCAAGTAGAAAGGCAGAGAAAAAATACTTAATCAGTTTAAAGTCTCTCTTTTCATCTCTCTGCTGCTTGTAACCCTCTGCAAGACCACGAGGAGCTGTGCTGAGGTGGAAACAAGTGCAAAACCATGCAAATGCGGGTTTTAAGGCAGGGAACTTGAAAGAGATAGGAATTAGCCCAAAACAGCCAATAAGCTACTAGTTGCTGGGCTGAGACCACTCCTCCAGGGACAGATAGGCTGCTCAAAGCTCCCACCCTCACTGGTGAACAGAGAAGCTTACTCTTATCCAAGTAAGGATATGGGCAACACAGGAACTATACCACAGCCCAGAATTCAGCAAAACCTGATATCTGGACTACTCTAGTTCAGAAAAGGCGGGAAACAAGGATTTTTTTTTTTTTTTTTTTAGCAGAACAACAGTAGCTCAACAAAAAATGCTGTAAATGCTTTAAACAGGCTAGCACTTGAGTGTGTAGCCTACAACAGTTAAACAACACAAAAATGACTTTTAGAAGTGCAAAAACAGTAAAATGCAAAAACAAAGCTTTTTCAGTTCTTAGAGTAGCTAGAAACTCGCTTTTCAGTGAGAATATGCAGTCGCAAGTAGAAAGGCAGAGAAAAAATACTTAATCAGTTTAAAGTCTCTCTTTTCATCTCTCTGCTGCTTGTAACCCTCTGCAAGACCACGAGGAGCTGTGCTGAGGTGGAAACAAGTGCAAAACCATGCAAATGTGGGTTTTAAGGCAGGGAACTTGAAAGAGATAGGAATTAGCCCAAAACAGCCAATAAGCTACTAGTTGCTGGGCTGAGACCACTCCTCCAGGGACAGATAGGCTGCTCAAAGCTCCCCACTCTCACTGGTGAACAGAGAAGCTTCCTCCTATCCAAGTAAGGATATGGGCAACACAGGAACTATACCACAGCCCAGAATTCAGCAAAACCTGATATCTGGACTACTCTAGTTCAGAAAAGGCAGGAAACAAGGATTTTTTTTTTTTTTTTTTAGCAGAACAACAGTAGCTCAACAAAAATGCTGTAAATGCTTTAAACAGGCTAGCACTTGAGTGTGTAGCCTACAACAGTTAAACAACACAAAAATGACTTTTAGAAGTGCAAAAACAGTAAAATGCAAAAACAAAGCTTTTTCAGTTCTTAGAGTAGCTAGAAACTCGCTTTTCAGTGAGAATATGCAGTCGCAAGTAGAAAGGCAGAGAAAAAATACTTAATCAGTTTAAAGTCTCTTTTCATCTCTCTGCTGCTTGTAACCCTCTGCAAGACCACGAGGAGCTGTGCTGAGGTGGAAACAAGTGCAAAACCATGCAAATGCAGGTTTTAAGGCAAGGAACTTGAAAGAGATAGGAATTAGCCCAAAACGGCCAATAAGCTACTAGTTGCTGGGCTGAGACCACTCCTCCAGGGACAGATAGGCTGCTCAAAGCTCCCCACTCTCACTGGTGAACAGAGAAGCTTCCTCCTATCCAAGTAAGGATATGGGCAACACAGGAACTATACCACAGCCCAGAATTCAGCAAAACCTGATATCTGGACTACTCTAGTTCAGAAAAGGCAGGAAACAAGGATTTTTTTTTTTTTTTTTTTAGCAGAACAACAGTAGCTCAACAAAAATGCTGTAAATGCTTTAAACAGGCTAGCGCACTTGAGTGTGTAGCCTACAACAGTTAAACAACACAAAATGACTTTTAGAAGTGCAAAAACAGTAAAATGCAAAAACAAAGCTTTTTCAGTTCTTAGAGTAGCTAGAAACTCGCTTTTCAGTGAGAATATGCAGTCGCAAGTAGAAAGGCAGAGAAAAATACTTAATCAGTTTAAAGTCTCTTTTCATCTCTCTGCTGCTTGTAACCCTCTGCAAGACCACGAGGAGCTGTGCTGAGGTGGAAACAAGTGCAAAACCATGCAAATGTGGGTTTTAAGGCAGGGAACTTGAAAGAGATAGGAATTAGCCCAAAACAGCCAATAAGCTACTAGTTGCTGGGCTGAGACCACTCCTCCAGGGACAGATAGGCTGCTCAAAGCTCCCCACTCTCACTGGTGAACAGAGAAGCTTCCTCCTATCCAAGTAAGGATATGGGCAACACAGGAACTATACCACAGCCCAGAATTCAGCAAAACCTGATATCTGGACTACTCTAGTTCAGAAAAGGCGGGAAACAAGGATATTTTTTTTTTTTTTTTTTTAGCAGAACAACAGTAACTCAACAAAAATGCTGTAAATGCTTTAAACAGGCTAGCACACTTGAGTGTGTAGCCTACAACAGTTAAACAACACAAAAATGACTTTTAGAAGTGCAAAAACAGTAAAATGCAAAAACAAAGCTTTTTCAGTTCTTAGAGTAGCTAGAAACTCGCTTTTCAGCGAGAATATGCAGTCGCAAGTAGAAAGGCAGAGAAAAAATACTTAATCAGTTTAAAGTCTCTTTTCATCTCTCTGCTGCTTGTAACCCTCTGCAAGACCACGAGGAGCTGTGCTGAGGCAGAAACAAGTGCAAAACCATGCAAATGTGGGTTTTAAGGCAGGGAACTTGAAAGAGATAGGAATTAGCCCAAAACGGCCAATAAGCTACTAGTTGCTGGGCTGAGACCACTCCTCCAGGGACAGATAGGCTGCTCAAAGCTCCCCACTCTCACTGGTGAACAGAGAAGCTTCCTCCTATCCAAGTAAGGATATGGGCAACACAGGAACTATACCACAGCCCAGAATTCAGCAAAACCTGATATCTGGACTACTCTAGTTCAGAAAAGGTGGGAAACAAGGATTTTTTTTTTTTTTTTTTTAGCAGAACAACAGTAGCTCAACAAAAATGCTGTAAATGCTTTAAACAGGCTAGCACACTTGAGTGTGTAGCCTACAACAGTTAAACAACACAAAAACAACTTTTAGAAGTGCAAAAACAGTAAAATGCAAAAACAAAGCTTTTTCAGTTCTTAGAGTAGCTAGAAACTCACTTTTCAGTGAGAATATGCAGTCACAAGTAGAAAGGCAGAGAAAAAATACTTAATCAGTTTAAAGTCTCTCTTTTCATCTCTCTGCTGCTTGTAACCCTCTGCAAGACCACGAGGAGCTGTGCTGAGGTGGAAACAAGCGCAAAACCATGCAAATGTGGGTTTTAAGGCAGGGAACTTGAAAGAGATAGGAATTAGCCCAAAACAGCCAATAAGCTACTAGTTGCTGGGCTGAGACCACTCCTCCAGGGACAGATAGGCTGCTCAAAGCTCCCCACTCTCACTGGTGAACAGAGAAGCTTCCTCCTATCCAAGTAAGGATATGGGCAACACAGGAACTATACCACAGCCCAGAATTCAGCAAAACCTGATATCTGGACTACTCTAGTTCAGAAAAGGCGGGAAACAAGGATTTTTTTTGTTTTTTTTTTTTTTAGCAGAACAACAGTAGCTCAACAAAAAATGCTGTAAATGCTTTAAACAGGCTAGCACACTTGAGTGTGTAGCCTACAACAGTTAAACAACACAAAAATGACTTTTAGAAGTGCAAAACAGTAAAATGCAAAAACAAAGCTTTTTCAGTTCTTAGAGTAGCTAGAAACTTGCTTTTCAGTGAGAATATGCAGTCGCAAGTAGAAAGGCAGAGAAAAATACTTAATCAGTTTAAAGTCTCTCTTTTCATCTCTCTGCTGCTTGTAACCCTCTGCAAGACCACGAGGAGCTGTGCTGAGGTGGAAACAAGCGCAAAACCATGCAAATGCAGGTTTTAAGGCAGGGAACTTGAAAGAGATAGGAATTAGCCCAAAACAGCCAATAAGCTACTAGTTGCTGGGCTGAGACCACTCCTCCAGGGACAGATAGGCTGCTCAAAGTCTCAAAGCTCCCTACTCTCACTGGTGAACAGAGAAGCTTCCTCCTATCCAAGTAAGGATATGGGCAACACAGGAACTATACCACAGCCCAGAATTCAGCAAAACCTGATATCTGGACTACTCTAGTTCAGAAAAGGCGGGAAACAAGGATTTTTTTTGTTTTTTTTCTTTTTTTAGCAGAACAACAGTAGCTCAACAAAAAATGCTGTAAATGCTTTAAACAGGCTAGCGCACTTGAGTGTGTAGCCTACAACAGTTAAACAACACAAAAACGACTTTTAGAAGTGCAAAAACAGTAAAATGCAAAAACAAAGCTTTTTCAGTTCTTAGAGTAGCTAGAAACTTGCTTTTCAGTGAGAATATGCAGTCGCAAGTAGAAAGGCAGAGAAAAAAATACTTAATCAGTTTAAAGTCTCTCTTTTCATCTCTCTGCTGCTTGTAACCCTCTGCAAGACCACGAGGAGCTGTGCTGAGGTGGAAACAAGTGCAAAACCATGCAAATGCGGGTTTTAAGGCAGGGAACTTGAAAGAGATAGGAATTAGCCCAAAACAGCCAATAAGCTACTAGTTGCTGGGCTGAGACCACTCCTCCAGGGACAGATAGGCTGCTCAAAGCTCCCCACTCTCACTGGTGAACAGAGAAGCTTCCTCCTATCCAAGTAAGGATATGGGCAACACAGGAACTATACCACAGCCCAGAATTCAGCAAAACCTGATATCTGGATTACTCTAGTTCAGAAAAGGCGGGAAACAAGGATTTGTTTTTTTTTTTTTTTTAGCAGAACAACAGTAATTCAACAAAAATGCTGTAAATGCATTAAACAGGCTAGCACACTTGACTGTGTAGCCTACAACAATTAAACAACACAAAAATGACTTTTAGAAGTGCAAAAAAAGTAAAATGTAAAAACAAAGTTTTTCAGTTCTTAGAGTAGCTAGAAACTCGATTTTCAGTGAGAATATGAAGTCGCAAGTAGAATGGCAGAGAAAAAAATACTTTATCAGTTTAAACTCTCTCGCTTTTCATCTCTCTGCTGCTTGTAACCCTCTGCAGGACCACGAGAAGCTGTGCTGAGGCAGAAACAAGCGCAAACCACGCAAATGTGGGTTTTAAGGCAGGGAACTTGAAAGAGATAGGAATTAGCCCAAAACAGCCAATAAGCTACTAGTTGCTGGGCTGAGACCATTCCTGCTGGGACAGATAGGCTGCTCAAAGGCTCAAAGCTCCCTGCTCTCACTGGTGAACAGAGAAGCTTCCTCCAATCCAAGTAAGGATATGGGCAACACAGGAACTATACCACAGCCCAGAATTCAGCAAAACCTGATATCTGGACTACTCTAGTTCAGAAAAGGCGGGAAACAAGGATATTTTTTTTTTTTTTTTTTTTTAGCAGAACAACAGTAACTCAACAAAAATGCTGTAAATGCTTTAAACAGGCTAGCGCACTTGAGTGTGTAGCCTACAACAGTTAAACAACACAAAAACAACTTTTAGAAGTGCAAAAACAGTAAAATGCAAAAACAAAGCTTTTTCAGTTCTTAGAGTAGCTAGAAACTCACTTTTCAGTGAGAATATGCAGTCGCAAGTAGAAAGGCAGAGAAAAAATACTTAATCAGTTTAAAGTCTCTCTTTTCATCTCTCTGCTGCTTGTAACCCTCTGCAAGACCATGAGGAGCTGTGCTGAGGTGGAAACAAGTGCAAAACCATGCAAATGCAGGTTTTAAGGCAGGGAACTTGAAAGAGATAGGAATTAGCCCAAAACGGCCAATAAGCTACTAGTTGCTGGGCTGAGACCACTCCTCCAGGGACAGATAGGCTGCTCAAAGCTCCCACTCTCACTGGTGAACAGAGAAGCTTCCTCCTATCCAAGTAAGGATATGGGCAACACAGGAACTATACCACAGCCCAGAATTCAGCAAAACCTGATATCTGGACTACACAAGTTCAGAAAAGGCAGGAAACAAGGATATTGTTTTTTTTTTTCTTAGCAGAACAACAGTAACTCAACAAAAAAATGCTGTAAATGCTTTAAACAGGCTAGCGCAACTTGAGTGTGTAGCCTACACCAGTTAAACAACACAAAAGCAACTTTTAGAAGTGCAAAAACAGTAAAATGCAAAAACAAAGCTTTGTCAGTTCTTAGAGTAGCTGGAAACTCGCTTTTCAGTGAGAATATGCAGTCGCAAGTAGAAAGGCAGAGACAAAATACTTATTCAGTTTAAGGTTCTCTTTTCATCTCTCTGCTGCTTGTAACCCTCTGCAGGACCATGAGGAGCTGTGCTAAGGTGGAAACAAGTGCAAAACCGCACAAATGCAGGTTTTAAGGCAGGGAACTTGAAAGAGATAGGAATTAGCCCAAAACGGCCAATAAGTTACTAGTTGCTGGGCTGTGACAACTCCTCCAGGGACAGATAGGCTGCTCAAAGCTCCCCACTCTCACTGGTGAACAGAGAAGCTTCCTCCTATCCAAGTAAGGATATGGGCAACACAGGAAATATACGACAGCCCAGAATTCAGCAAAACCTGATATCTTAACTACTCTAGTTCAGAAAAGGCGGGAAACAAGGATATTTTTTTCTTTTTTTTTTAGCAGAACAACAGTAGCTCAACAAAAAATGCTGTAAATGCTTTAAACAGGCTAGCACACTTGAGTGTGTAGCCTACAACAGTTAAACAACATCAAAACGGATTTTTGAAGTGCAAAAACAGTAAAATGCAAAAACAAAGCTTTTTCAGTTCTTAGAGTAGCTAGAAACTCGCTTTTCAGTGAGAATATGCAGTCACAAGTAGAAAGGCAGAGAAAAAATACTTAATCAGTTTAAAGTCTCTCTTTTCATCTCTCTGCTGCTTGTAACCCTCTGCAAGACCACGAGGAGCTGTGCTGAGGTGGAAACAAGTGCAAAACCATGCAAATGTGGGTTTTAAGGCAGGGAACTTGAAAGAGATAGGAATTAGCCCAAAACGGCCAATAAGCTACTAGTTGCTGGGCTGAGACCACTCCTCCAGGGACAGATAGGCTGCTCAAAGCTCCCCACTCTCACTGGTGAACAGAGAAGCTTCCTCCTATCCAAGTAAGGATATGGGCAACAAAGAAACTATACCACAGCCCAGAATTCAGCAAAATCTGATATCTGGACTATTCAAGTTCAGTAAAGGCGGGAAACAAGGATATTGTTTTGTTTTTTTTTTCTTTTTTTTAGCAGAACAATAGTAACTCAACAAAAAATGCTGTAAATGCTTTAAACAGGCTAGAACACTTCAGTGTGTAGCCTACAACAGTTAAACAACACAAAAATTACTTTTAGAAGTGCAAAAACAGTAATTTGCAAAAACAAAGCTTTTTCAGTTCTTAGAGTAGCTAGAAACTTGCTTTTCAGTGAGAATATGCAGTCGCAAGTAGAAAGGCAGAGAAAAAATACTTAATCAGTTTAAAGTCTCTCTTTTCATCTCTCTGCTGCTTGTAACCCTCTGCAAGACCACGAGGAGCTGTGCTGAGGTGGAAACAAGTGCAAAACCATGCAAATGCAGGTTTTAAGGCAGGGAACTTGAAAGAGATAGGAATTAGCCCAAAACAGCCAATAAGCTACTAGTTGCTGGGCTGAGACCACTCCTCCAGGGACAGATAGGCTGCTCAAAGCTCCCCACTCTCACTGGTGAACAGAGAAGCTTCCTCCTATCCAAGTAAGGATATGGGCAACACAGGAACTATACCACAGCCCAGAATTCAGCAAAACCTGATATCTGGACTACTCTAGTTCAGAAAAGGCAGGAAACAAGGATTTTTTTTTTTTTTTTTTTTTTTTTTTAGCAGAACAACAGTAGCTCAACAAAAATGCTGTAAATGCTTTAAACAGGCTAGCACACTTGAGTGTGTAGCCTACAACAGTTAAACAACACAAAAATGACTTTTAGAAGTGCAAAAACAGTAAAATGCAAAAACAAAGCTTTTTCAGTTCTTAGAGTAGCTAGAAACTCACTTTTCAGTGAGAATATGCAGTCGCAAGTAGAAAGGCAGAGAAAAAATACTTAATCAGTTTAAAGTCTCTCTTTTTGTCTCTCTGCTGCTTGTAACCCTCTGCAAGACCACGAGGAGCTGTGCTGAGGTGGAAACAAGCACAAAACCATGCAAATGTGGGTTTTAAGGCAGGGAACTTGAAAGAGATAGGAATTAGCCCAAAACGGCCAATAAGCTACTAGTTGCTGGGCTGAGACCACTCCTCCAGGGACAGATAGGCTGCTCAAAGCTCCCAACTCTCACTGGTGAACAGAGAAGCTTCCTCCTATCCAAGTAAGGATATGGGCAACACAGGAACTATACCACAGCCCAGAATTCAGCAAAACCTGATATCTGGACTACTCTAGTTCAGAAAAGGTGGGAAACAAGGATTTTTTTTGTTTTTTTCTTTTTTTTAGCAGAACAACAGTAGCTCAACAAAAATGCTGTAAATGCTTTAAACAGGCTAGCGCACTTGAGTGTGTAGCCTACAACAGTTAAACAACACAAAAATGACTTTTAGAAGTGCAAAAACAGTAAAATGCAAAACAAAGCTTTTTCAGTTCTTAGAGTAGCTAGAAACTCACTTTTCAGTGAGAATATGCAGTCGCAAGTAGAAAGGCAGAGAAAAAATACTTAATCAGTTTAAAGTCTCTCTTTTTGTCTCTCTGCTGCTTGTAACCCTCTGCAAGACCATGAGGAGCTGTGCTGAGGTGGAAACAAGTGCAAAACTGTGCAAATGCGGGTTTTAAGGCAGGGAACTTGAAAGAGATAGGAATTAGCCCAAATCGGCCAATAAGCTACTAGTTGCTGGGCTGAGACCACTCCTCCAGGGACAGATAGGCTGCTCAAAGCTCCCCACTCTCACTGGTGAACAGAGAAGCTTCCTCCTATCCAAGTAAGGATATGGGCAACACAGGAACTATACCACAGCCCAGAATTCAGCAAAACCTGATATCTGGACTACTCTAGTTCAGAAAAGGCGGGAAACAAGGATTTTTTTTTTTTTTAGCAGAACAACAGTAGCTCAACAAAAATGCTGTAACTGCTTTAAACAGGCTAGTGCACTTGAGTGTGTAGCCTACAACAGTTAAACAACACAAAAATGACTTTTAGAAGGGAAAAACAGTAAAATGCAAAAACAAAGCTTTTTCAGTTCTTAGAGTAGCTAGAAACTCACTTTTCAGTGAGAATATGCAGTCGCAAGTAGAAAGACAGAGAAAAAAAATACTTAATCAGTTTAAAGTCTGTTCAGTTTTGATTTCTTCCTTTTCTCCTGCCCCTTGCATCCTCTTTCTCCTTTCTTCTTTGGAAAAATGCTGCCTTTTTTTCTAGAAAGTTTTTCTGATGCACGTTATCATTCTCTGTAATCTGTGTTACCTCACAAAACATTGTCCTTTTAATATGTATTATCTTTAATTTACAGACATGTTATCAGTTTCTTTTTATTCTTTATTTGTTGTGAATTTCTTCCTTTCTTTTTTTTTTATTTGCTTCTAAACACTCTGAATCCTCAGATTGCTGAATACTTGTATCCAGGATTCCAAAGTTGTCAGGGGCATTGTCTTATTTCATAGGTGATTGAGTTATCTTTACAGACAATAGACACATCCTTTCCTATATGTGTTCTATTTGCTCTTTGCCTAACATTATTTATCTCACCAGTCCAGTCATTATTATATGTAACAACAGTTCTCCAAGCCGTATCAATTGGAAAAGTGCAATCATCATCAGTAAGTCTAGATTTACTACTAATAATGATACACAAATCAATCAACTTTTGTCACGAGGAAAACAGATCACCAGTGTTATCAGGTATTACCTTTAAAATACATGGCATTTATTAGACTGTACAAGATATTTCTCTTTAGCAAATCATTAATGGCATACTCATTTAAGGAATCCATATTCAGCTTCAAAAGAATAAAAAAATATAAAAGAAAAGAATAATCAAAATCAGTTGCCACAGAATTCAAAAAGAACTTAAATCAATGTCTATGAGAAAATCATATAAACGATAAAGCCTTTCGTTTTTTCCCAGTTATGGGTCACCACAGCGGATCACTGGTCCGCTAATGACTGACAGTGGATTTTTGCAGTGTCAAGTTGCCAGCCTGGCACCCAGCTTTCAAAGAAGGAATACCCAGACATGCACACACCTACCTGCATGTCTTTAAAGTTCACTCGACCACGGGGAGGACATGCAGACTCCACACAGAAGGTGCTCCTGCTGAGAATTGAACAATATGCAACTAAATACTAAAGTAAGAACATTAAAGTTGTTGATCTGACCATACTAGTTCTGAATGTCAGTGAAAAGCTGGTATATCTTTACTATCACTCATAGTTGGACCTTATTTTAACAATAAAGATCAATAAATCACAAATCAAGACAGGATTGTTTAGATAATTTCTGGACTGTCCTGTCTGCAGTTTGGAGACTTTATAGCTGGCTGAGGTTATTAGGGTGCATAGAATGTGCCTGTCTAAAACGTATACCTTTCTAACAACAATGAAAATTAAAGGTAAAACAAAAAGATTTAAATAAATCTAAATCTTCTTGTCTGCAAGCAATCCCTTTGTTCCTATGAACAGCAAAAAACAATGGTAAGAAATAAAATATAAATTCAATTAAAACTTCTCTTAACAGGCAACTCCACAGTAAATCACAAACCAATACAGGATTGTTGAAATAAGCTCTAGATTGTCCTACCTGCAGTCTTTGTGACTTTATAGGTTGACTAAGTCCCTTAGGATGTCTGGACATTGTCTAAAACCTATCCCTTTCTAATCACAAACTGTGAAAAATTAAAGGTAAAACAACAAAACATAAATCACAGGAAATCTTCTTGTCTACAGGCTTGCCCTTCCTTCCAATAAGCAGTGAAAACAGTGATAAGAAATAAAATACAGTGATAAGAAATAAAATATAAATTCAAATAAAACTTCTATTACCAGGCAGCTCTACAGTAAATCACAAACCAAGAGAGGATTGTTTAGATAACCTTATAGCATGCACGAGTAACTAACTTTCATAACTTACATATTTTACATCCTGGAATGCGAACATGAGTTATGCCCACTCACTCTAAATAGCCAAAGCCATTTCAAAATACTAACCATAAAATTATATTCCTATTCCCAAAATCTCATCCACAGCCCCAAATACTCTATTCTTAACACTTAATCCTAAAACTTTTTCCCGAAACCTAATTTAAAATTTTCATCCCTAAATCTAAAACTCTTTCCTTAACTCTTAATCTTTAAACTCCATTGTTAACTGTAAAACTCTATGAATAACCTTAAAGTCTAATCCAACCTACCCACTAAAATTACATTGGAATATAATAAATTTCATAATGCTGTAAAAAACACAAGCCATTCTTAACTAACAACAGAAACAATTAATACCTCCCAAGCTGTAGAACTTAAAAGTGAAAATATCACTGACAGGTTTCTTCAGAATTTAAAATGTAATACCATGTAACTGTTTAAGTCACTTGGCTCTTGCAATATTAATGAAAATAGCATTACTTTGCAATAGTTATCAGCTAGCAATATCTCTAGTGCACTTCATTAGAGATTGACAGACATGGCATATTTTTCTAACTTTCATCAATGTATTTTCACATTATTTCTCTTAGCAACATGAAGCACACTAAAAAACAACGAATGCAGATATAAAGGCATGCAAATCAGGTAACAAGCAGTCATTAAACTCTCCACTGCAGTGCATCACAGAAAATGGCCTTAGTGACTTTTGATTTTTGACATTCTGTCCACAGTATATACTGCATATTATTAACTGAAAAGTCATTCATTTAAAGAAGCCAGCTCAGGACATAACAGGAGGAACCATGGGTATCAAATAGAAGAGGTGCTATTTGTGACTTTTTCTAGGGCAAAACTTAGTAAAGGGGTTTCTAACATTACCCTTTTGAGATGGTTATCAGAATGCATTTCATTTGTATACCCTAAAAGATGTCTACTCTTGCAATCTAAACCCAAAGCTCATTCCAAAAGAGAAATTGCACCTCTACGGCTTTTATGAATATGCTTCTTATCAATGATATTTGTGCAGCAGCTACTTAGTCAACGTTTATACCTTTGGGTCTCATTATAAATTGTATGTACAATCTAGAACATGTTCTACATGTGGTTCCACCACCCACAGGAACGTCCTTCCTTGATACCAGCCAGGTAATAAACAATTTGGGAGGTTGAATCAGATGAAAATAGACAACACTGGATACAAAAGTTATGTACTGACCTTAATGATAGATCCATGTTATCTAATTTTCATCTGGTTCAACATCCCTCCCTCCTTCCCTCTTCCAAATTTGTATTCACAACTTCTGGTGATCAGATGGACCTCAGCTGAGACCTAGTCTGCTTTCAGTCCTTTTTGGACTATTTTCCTTTATTCCTTTAATTCTATTTGTCCCTTATTTTATAAGTCCTATAATCACATAGATTGTGTGTGTGTGTGTGTGTGTGTGTGTGTGTGTGTGTGTGTGTGTGTGTGTGTGTGTGTGTGTGTGTGTGTGTGTGTGTGTGTGTGTGTGTCTGTGTGTATATATATATATATATATATATATATATATATATATACGTATAAAGGTATAGAGCAAACCTGATTTGAGATACTAATATGGGGTGGAGAGTTATGGGTAGGGGAGGAGTCAGAGCTTTGAATCCATAAGCTCCAGAATGATACTGAGGTTGAATCCAATCAGATCCAACAAACTAAAGGTAGAACCAGGCAAAAATAAGACAACATGGATCTATCATTATGGAAAGTATATAACATTTGTTTCTGCAAA